>NC_090936.1:543623231-543924303 GCF_040938575.1 Ambystoma mexicanum
TACCTTTTAATAGAGGTTAAGGGCAGTGATGTTGCTCCAGTGCATAGGGCATAATGATACAGAGTGACTCATTTTTATATGGATGTAAGCTGAAAGAGACAGTCATTTGGTGAACATGGAGGATGATGCATTGTGTCCGAAATCGACATTTATGTGAAATATATTTTCAGCAGAGTGTTTGGGTGAGTGGAGATAAATATATACCACATAAAACAAACAATAAATACCTAAAAATGTCCATATCTTATCAGCAGCTGCGATTATAAGCACATTACCACGGAGGTGGCTAAAATTACCATGCTCTTTCCAACACCATTTCTTTAGCATTTAGAACCTTAATTATACAGAACCATAGCCCCAATAATGACATCAACGAGGCTAGATCATTCCAGGCAGCAAGCCCAGAATGTGCCTCCTTGAATGCGACCACAGACCACTACAAAACAAGTCAAATGTAACTCATACAACTGTGCAAATGCAGGACACTTGGTTAGAAAATGTCTATTCGCCTCAACATCAATTTTACATAAGCAACATATGCAATCAGACGGTGCTATGCCATGCTAATGTCCAGTTACAGCAAGAGTCAGATTACTCAGCTGCATAAGCATGATTATCCTTCGCTGTTCTGGTGAAGGATAAATGACCAAACACCTAGCAGGCATCTGACATTTCCTGTATAATCTCAAAATTCATGAATGCTCTTTAAATTGGATACATATTCCTGTATTTTCATCCAGTCCCATTCCCGGCCCTAGTTTTACATTCCTGCACTACCATCCAATCTCCTCAAAGTTCTACTCACAGCGGTTTCTGAAACTCTCTAAACCACAGCTGAGTTTTCCGTTCATAGCATCACCCAAAAGTTGCAACAGAGGACAAGTTGGAGTCATCATTATCTTTATATATAACATTTCCCCTTTTAAGCAGATCAGAGGATTGCATGAAGGTCTGCCCCAACTCAAAGCAAATGGCTTCAACAGGTATCCCTTGCAGAAGCCCTACTATCCTTCTCCATATTAACCCTTCAAGTTTCTTTTTAGCCAAGCGCCATGACTTGCATAGCTGAACTCCAGACCATATGATAACATAGTGATGAGGCACTGTTTATAAGCCAAACAGACCCCTTCTATGCTGTAACCAGATGATTTCTGAGCAAATCTTTTAATCACAAGCATCAGGGTCATAGCTCTTGATTAATTATTCGCAATTAATTCTGTACAGTTGCCCGTATCCTTGACTGCATGACCTAAATAAACATAGGAGGACACTCTCTGTATACTCTTGCAGCCCAAATGAATCATTTGCCTACAATCTTTACCTCTCCCAATCCTCATATACTTGGGTTTCCCGGTGTTAATTTGAAGGTCATTATCCATAGAACACTCACACAACTTGGCAGCAATTTTTCTTACGCCAAAGTAGGTGTGGTCAAAAACAAGCACATTGTCGCCATATGCTCGCCAATTTACATGAGTTTTCACAATTATGTGTGGGAAGTGCTTAGCTCCTTCAAGATAGTCAGACATGTCTGCCAGATATAGGTTGAAAGGCCCCA
Organism: Ambystoma mexicanum; assembly: GCF_040938575.1. Classification (NCBI taxonomy): domain Eukaryota; kingdom Metazoa; phylum Chordata; class Amphibia; order Caudata; family Ambystomatidae; genus Ambystoma; species Ambystoma mexicanum. Next base: position 543,624,790 of record NC_090936.1, read on the forward strand.
CTGCTTCACTCTACTTTTAATTACTACATCCTTAGAAAATCTTACATAACTGTTCATGTTCACTCTTATTCTGGTATCTGAGCGTAATTGATTTAGAAAACACGATAAGTGCATTGGAATACCTCTGTCCTTAAGCTTATTCCACAATTTGCCCCTGTTTACCAGATCTGTTTACCTGTTTTGTCATCCTAGACTCCTCTGTTAATGTATTCAAGGCTAATATATTATGCACCATAGAGCAACCAGCCAAGAAACCAGTCTGAAACGGACTGAGGACATTTTTATCCTTGATCCAATCTGTAAGTTCTGTCAATAAGCATGCACCAAAGATCTTATTAGGAACATATAATAGTGCCAACAATCTATAGTTACTTGGGTCATTTCTGTTCCCTTTATAAAAGCTGGAGCACAATGGCCCTCTTCCAGGACTCAGGAATGATACCCGTCCTGATTGCTTTCTTGAACAATGTACGTAGTATCTACGGCTAAAACTCTGGATTACTTTTGATAACTAATAGCTAGGCCTTCTGGGCCAGGTGCTCTTGACTTATTCAACCTATGAAAACGTCCAAAATGTCATCCATTGTAATACACATATTTACAAACCTCAGTTGCACTGGATTCTGTACCATATTTAGTACCCAAACAACTCAATCAGACATCCTCACTTATAGGGTTAACAAGAGTGCCAGCACTGTCACCCGTAATATTATTGAACCTTCTCCAAACTTGTTCATGTCAGCAGTCCTTAATACATATAACATGTCCTGTCATTCTGCATGTGTGACAGCAAACTGATGCCTTTTAATCCAGTTACCATACTGGTGCTTCAACCACCTTAATCGACCACATTGTTCCTCATGACTATCCACCCAATTTATAGACTTACCTACTTTGTTGCCTCAACTCACTTTTGGCATTGCAGATTTCAAGGTCAAACAGACCCTTCCCCATCCTATGTGCAGTAGTCATACGATTTCTCCCAATTGGCAAAAAGCTTCCCATTATTCGTCTGATTCGATCAACCACCGCATTCGGGTCACTCACCATAACCCCCTCAAGAAAATCATCAAGGGGCAAAGATGCAGTGTATCTGCATATCACTCTCATATGCCACTCCGACCATCCAACCTGTTTAGCCTTAATATCAACCTCTACGTCACCAATCATATGTGACAGCCCTACCTCCCCATTATGCATGGCAAATGTTAGGGACAAGGGGACCTGGTCGCTACATTCATTAAAATCCCCACCTCGATGATTTATATATTGTAGGATTACTGCATTTCAGAAGCAATAATCAGTCCTCATTTGAACCTCTCCCATTCTACCTGTGAATTTACCAGGCACATCCTTTTTTTTACCCTGCCATTTCACATCCCAAGTCCTGAAGAAATGACATTAATTTATTTCCATGCCAATTTTCCTTTCGTTGCGACATAACACTTATCGGCATCATTCCCGATATTTACTTTGCACCAATTTATCAATACAATGGACATTTAGGTCCCACCAGTCACCATCATATCAGAAGTAAAATCCCACTTTACTGTGCTCAATACTAAATACAGATAGAACATAATGTTTTGTATCGTATTGTTTTGTTTATTTATAAAGCGGTTATACACAAAGCGAGTGCTTCAAAGCACTGTTTCTCTTCCCCCAGGGGGCTTTCAACATTACACAACAATAGACTCTGTTTTGCTGGAAATTCTTGAATCTTGATTACTGCAGCCTGCAGGAAACAACAGTCCACAGTACATCTATCTATATATGTAAAAGTCAAGTGTGGGTTTGAGGGTTTGTAGCGCAAAGTGTTGTTCCTCATACAATTCCACACCATTTCATCAATCTATTACATGTATCACTGGCTACATGACATTTGGAGTCACCAACCCTTTCCCCGGATTTCAGCGAAAGTTCAAATGTGTTTGTGGGTGTGTAGCCTGCCTACAATGTTCAGCGAAAGTTCAAATGTGTTTGTGGTGTGTGTGGCCTGCCTACGATGTCTTAAACCAAGTTCACTGGGAAGGGAAACAACAACATGTATGAGAGGCGAATGGACCTGAGAAGGGAAGGTGAAAGCAGGTAGCATCCCAAATGTTTGCCACATGAGGTGAAATCAATTTTCCAGACGATTTTTTCTAGATGGTGCCTGACGACAAAGCCGTAAACCATGTTCACCGGAAGGGAAAGAACTTTTTTTTTTCTCAACAGGTCCCGACATGAGGAACAAAACAAAACCACGTTTCAAGGCTCTAGGATGCATGATTTTTGAGATATTTGCACCACAATGCACGGCACTGAACTGCACCATGCCAAGATAACGTGGAACGGTGACCTACAGGATCATTCATTTTCAACAATTAATGAGAGTGTTATCATGTCTGTCTACAGAACCCGTTCGGAGAACGGGAACTTTTGCTAGTATTTCTATGGATGGCAAATAGGATTTTAGACCCAGCAAATGGCCCCCAACAGGGCAGCCCTTCACCCCTTTAACAACTTTCTTATGATACCCATCCATAAATATTTTAGTCTGTAGCCAGCATTCCCGCATGATGAAAATGTTTGCACGCATCAGAATATCTAACCCCTGTTGCCGTGTAGTCAAAAGTTTATGCCCTCTTGTATTCCATGTAATCTGTTCAATCTTATCAGGGCCTCAACTCTGGAGTCAGGGGAAGGAACCTAGACAGCCAGGCCCATTCCTCCCTATGGTCCTTCTTTTGTTCACAATTACCATCGGCCCATGTGTTAAGTTGTACCTTACAACCAGCTTGAGTAGTAGTCATATTCATATCCCACTTAGAGGGAAAGGCTCTTGCCTCCCTTGGTCGCTTTCACTAGAATTGGAGATGAGCAGCGCATATATGTGGATGTCGTATTATCATCACAAATTCAATAGATTCCATATAATATCTCTCATGTTTAAGACTCTGAAGGCTGGGATTAAACAAAACATTATCAACATATGTGACCAATTTAAAGGCTTAATGTTTGTCTCTGGAAACAAGTTAGTAATTACAAAGCAGTTCCAATAGTATTATCCTGACCATCAGAGGGCCTCTCATGAATATCACGGGAAATACATAGGTCCTTTTAATTTGTGTCTCATGCCTCAGTGAGTGAGGAAGTGATGCCACCTCCTTTTCCCGCCTACACCCTGCCAGGCACCATCAGAGAGGATCATTATAGTTCCTTGAGCCTCTGTATCATGGCAGTCTACTCTAACAACACTGATGAGTCTGATTGTGCTTAGGCTTAAGGACCCACATTGTTAAAACCCCCTTCTGGGAATGTACCCTCTGTTGCTGCCTTCTTGCTTTCTTCTTCGGCTTTCCTGGAATTAGCCTTATATCTGTCACTTTCTTCTCCAATGAGAACATCCGGGTACTTCTCTCACCTGGACTAACTACTGTTTTCCTCCTAGGCCCTTCCTTCTTAGCCTTAATTACATTGGGCCATTTTAATCTGCAGCGCTCCCTTCTTATCATGCAGCTCTCTTCATGTTCCTCCTCCACCTGACTAGGATATGGCCCGTCCACTTTAGTTAACTCCATGTCCTGTCTCAGCTTTGTATCAAACCATCCCTGCATATCCTAACTCGTATTAGGCTCTGCAGTCATCACGCAGACACCTGGCACTTCCATTAACTCCACTGAAACATTAGTATGGAGCGCCTCTGATTTCAGAAAATGATCTTCAATGGTGTGCAGCATGTGTGTGTTGCTCAACACCATCTTGTGTATCTTTCCACTCAGCTGTAAAAGGATCTTTAACGTAAACTGCATAGTTTCCACACTATACCCACAAGCAGCACCACTAATCACAGTCGCTTTCACCAAAGCCTGGTCCACTTGCTCTCCAAACAAGTTTGGAGTAGCCGATAGCCCGGGAGTTATTATCAATGTGGATTTTTAATTGTCCTGGGTAATTGCATCTAACCGAGCCTCCCCCTCTTCCTCCTGCGGTTTAGAGGTATTGTCTGTGGATACAGGGAAATAAGCTGTACTTGTATAACCCACCTTATTCTTTTGAGTAATATTGCGTCCACCAACACTTTCCTCCAATCCTCCATCTGGGGCATTATCTATAATCCCCAGATCTGCTGTGTCATTAAACGAAGATGCCTTACTGTGCAATTTTCCTTTTTTATTTTTTAAGTATTTATAGAGCGCCGGAAGCCCAAAGGCATTAGGGAGCTACATGGATACAATCAAGACTAAACAGTTAAAACGGGACAATCAGACATAGAGAGTATAGCGAGACAAGGGTTAATAATTTGAAAATAAAGGTTTTTAGAGCTTGCCTGAAGATTTTTAAAGGGGCAGGGCATTCCAGAAGCAAGCTGCTTTAGCGGGAAATGATCTACCAGGGGGCCCTGTATCAGTCCAAGACTGGATGAGCGAAGAGATCTGATGGGTTGACAAAGCGGGACTAATGGTTTGAGGTATTCTGGAATAACACTGAAGAGGCAACAGTGTACCAAGGTGCCCACTTTGAAGCCAATCCGTTCCTGGAAGAGCAGCCAGTGCAGATTTTTCCTGGGAACAGAAATGTGTGTTCTTCTGTGATTGTTAGTCACAACCCAGACTGCAACATTTTGGATCACATGACATCTCTTAAGGTCAGAGACTGAAGCTCCACTTAGCAGGGAGTTATAGTAATCTAATCTGGTCAGAATGGTAGCTTGTGCAATTGTGGCGCAGTCTCTCTCCTAAATGTAAGGGCCGATGTTCTTGAGGAGGCGTAGATAGTAATGACATGTATGGTTCACTTGAGTTATGTGGGTGTCTGCATTTAAGAAGGCCTCTAACTGAACCCCCAGGGTTTTTACTTTCCGTTGAGTTTTGATTACATTAGTCCCCATTACGGGTCCAGAGGTAACCCTGCCGGTGACACCGGCGGGTTGGCGCCGGACCCCAAAAAAATGACCGACGCCTGACTTGTCGGTAACACCAGTGGATTACAACCCCGGCGGTCCGGAGAGTCAGATGCCAGTAATTTGGAATGGGGACCATGGAAGCACCAGCACCATCGTTAACGGTGCCAGTGCTTCCGTGACAGCTTGCCTACCGTGGCTGCTGTGCCTGGCAGGGTCAGCCTTGTTGGGCACAGTGGCTCTGGCAGGCAAACCCGTAGTGTGCCGGTCCAGAAACAACGGTGCCGGTAGGCTTACCAGCGCTGTTGTTTCCGGACTGGCACCCTTGTAATGAGGCCCATTGTCTTTTATTAGAAAACTACTGTAGTCTATGCTCAGTTTGTCTCAGGCCTGCTTGTATCCAAAGTTCATTAGCTGCCGTTCAGATATAGCCAGTTCTCAGACATCCACTGTCAATATGGTCATAAATGATCATCAAGGCTCTGGAGTCTGCAGCATAGTTCCCAGTAAGTTCCAGGACAATCTGGGTGTCATCGGCATAGTTTATGAAAATGACACCAAGCTTGTCAAAGAGAACACAGAGGGATATGATATATAGATTGAATAACACAGATGAAATGGATGCGCCCTGTGGCACTCCAGAGCGGATGGGAGCAGAGATGGAAAAGGCAGATCCCCACTGTATTATGGATGCACGATTTGTAAGGAAAGAATGGAGCCATTCCACAGCCTCGTTAGAATATTGGCCTGAGTTTTTTAGGCCGTTAAGAAGCTGTCCATGGTCGATGAGATTGAAAACCGGGGAGAGGTCTAATAAAATCAACATCCCAGCCTTTCCTCTGTCCATGATCTCCAGCATTTGTGTCTGAAGGTCGACGAGGGCAGTCTCTGTGCTGAATGAAGGTCGAAAACTGTATTGTCTATTGTGAAGAATGTGATTGGATTTCACAAAGGATTGTACCTGGGTAGTGACAAATTTGTCAAGTATTTTAAGAAGGAACTGTCAAATGGTAATGGATCTCAAATTGCTAGATTCCCTTAGGTAAATGTTTCTTTTTTTTGGGATTGGATAAATTGTAACTCTTTTGATTTCATTGGGTACATAGTTTTCCCTAAAAGAAGCATTACGTAGAAGTGTCTGAAAAGGAGCAAATCGGTCCTTATGTTCCAGAATCAGTTTTGGTAGCAGGAGATTGTGTGGACAGGAGGTAGGATGCATGGATGACAACATATTAGTCATATCTTGGATGGAAATTGGCGAGAAGATACGTTTCTGGGAATCCCAACCTATAGGTAGTCCAGTTTCATACGAAAGAAGTTATGGTTTTGAGCAGCAATTATTTAGTTTTCACTGTTTAAGATTTTTGGCCCAAAGGCAGTCTGTATTGAGGAGCAGTCTAGGTTAGTTTGTGTAAAATAAATCTGAGCTGCCTTAGGTTTTTCCAGAGACTTCAACATTTCCAAAAGCTTCCTGGTGTGGTAGGAGGAATACTCGATTTGGACATTAAAGAAGTTATTTTTAGTTTCCAAGATTAGGGTTTTGTAAGGTCTATTGGCCTCCTTTCAGGCAACCCTAGTATCTCTAGATTGCTGTTTGAGCCAGCAGGCTTCTAAAGCTCATCTATGTTCCCTCTGGAGTTTTAACTCTGAGTTTGATGTGTTGGATTGCCCCTAACTGTTTCGTTTTTATAGGATCTGATTGGTCGAGCATTTTGGTAAATATTTCAGAGAATGATGAGATTATACTGCCTACTAAATCATTTTGTTTTATGTTAGACATGATGTTGCTTATGCAAGGCTGCAGATCCTGGTATAAGATTCTTTTGAAATTTCTACCAATAACAGTTTTTGTATGATTAGGAAGCTTAGGTGGATGTTGTAGGCTTTGGACATTAAAGCTAATAACAAAGTGATCAGATCATATGCAAGGATTGGTTTAGATGTTGTTAACTAGGTGTTTCCTTGTCACATTCCAGTCAAGTATGTTAATTTTTGCTATTGTTGGTTCAATTCTGAACTTCATGTCTTAGCTGGCACATTAACTTGCAGAGTGCCAAACACCCAACGGGAACTCACCCAAAGTCCTCTGTCACTTGAATACCCTGCACAGCAATATTTAACCATTCAACAGCCTGTCTCATCTTATGCCACAGGTCTCAAACATTGTCCTCAGTTAGGCCTTATACCTCTCATACTGATGAGCCCCAATGAGCCACTGCACTGCTTCTCTGCTGTATCTGCAGTAAATGCACTGATTGGTGCAGTCTGCACAGCACTCCATGCTGGTTTGGTGTTTAAATCCACAACACCTGTAGCCTCCGTCCCAGGTCAGACAGCCATTAAAAAAATACTGAAAGAACAGCAGCAGCCAGCAGCTCAACTCGGTATCAGGTAATATTATCCCCACCAAAAATATCGCCATACATATGGTCGTCAGGAACGGCCATAGGCGATATTTTTGGTGGGGATAATTTATGGGATAAATGGATGGGGGGGTTGCGGGGGTGTCCCCCGCTCCCTTTTAAAATATATGGGGGTTGCAGGGGTGTCCCCCGCAGGTTCCATGGGGTAATATTGCAGCAAAAATATGGCGAAATATTTGTATGGCGATATTTTTGCGGGGATATTATCACATGGAACCCTCAACTCAGTAACTGCACTCATCGGTGCACTCCAAGCAGCACTCTACGCTGGATTGGTGTTTGAATCCACAACACCTGTAGCCACTGTATCAGGTTAGATAGCCACAGAAAAGCAACCGGAAGAACAACAGCAGCCAGCAGTTCAGCATAGTAACTAAATTAAGTATACAACTCACCTGAGTTTAGGCACAAGAAATGCATGATTCTGGAAACCACTGGTTACTGGGGAGGAAGAGAATGCTACTGTGATAGAGATTGAGTCAAAGACCAAGCTACTCCTTCACCATTGTGTAGAGGTTTGCAAACACAACAGCAACATCAGAACATGCAAAATGTCAGCAAGACAAACAATGCCGCCACCACCACCACTTTTGCAGTCAGATGAGTGTAGTATATTTTTTACAAAACAAAGGGGGTCTGGGAATTTCTCTACCAGCACGAAGACAGGCCAATGACCTGTTCTTGGGTGAATAACCCCTGGGAGAGACTATACCAAGTCTTCAGCTCACTGTCCCTTTCACAGAGAAGACATTTCCAGCATATCAGTCTTTGTCCTGCCCATGGGCAGTCTAGCACCGAAATGCTAGGCAATTCTCCTCTGAACAAGAGTACCAACAGCAATCACATACACGTGTTTCAGCCTTGTTGAGCATCATCAGTGAGGTGAAGCTGTGCCTCTCTAAGAACAGTGAGAAACCTTATAGATATGGCGTCCGCTACACAATGTCGGGTACAGCGTTCTGGTCAATCACTATCTCCTCCACCAGCGCTAATTCACAGATGTGTTGTAAATCAACGTATAACCTTTATTGCATTCCCTATGATGAGCTAGCAATGCACCAGCATACTTTCCGGACCGCCAGACTGCGGAATGCCTGCAAAGGCTGTTGCTCCCAGCAGGTCTAACCTGGCGAGAGCACCGGCCCCTGCAAGCATGGTTTTCACAGAAGCACTGGCACCGTTAGCAACAGTGCCGGTGCTTACGTGTACCCATTCCCGTGGAGCCATATGGGACTCCACGTGAATGGGGACTTACATTTCCCACTGCCTGACATCCTGGGCTGCCGGGACTTGTAATTTCCCGGTGTCACCAGGATCTCAGGCGGAGAAACAGTGTTACGAGGTCGACGGCAAACTGGCGGTAGCACCGGCGGGTTACTGCCGACCTTGTAATGAGGCCCCTTGTGTCTGTCAATTTCTGAGAACATGGGCAGAAACTTTATTTGCTACATGTTTCATTTGTTAGATATGTGGCACCTTGCGGCACCGTTCAATTCATAATCAATCCCTGCACTACCTTCCCCTCATGAGGTCTGCTTCTGTTAGCAACATATGACTAAGACATGCTTCCTTGTTCTGTGCCTGGGAAGGAATTTCAACTCATACTCATGACCAATCGCAGCACATCTCTACACCGTGTTCAAGCTGCTAGCCTTGTCAGCACATTTCTTATGTGTGAGCAGAAACCAAATACATTTTTACTGTGTGGAATAATTCATGAGGTTTAGAGGCCTACCGAGATCTAGATGGCCTATGAACTAAATCCCTCATGACCTCCTTATCTCTTAATTCCTGTTTGTGCGCCCAATTGTATTTGTCTTTTGGAACCCATATCTTGCGGATGTTTCATAGGTTATCTCCCCCTCTTGCGTCATCCCAGGGGCTGCAGCCAAAGAAACGGCAACCTACATCCCCTGTGGGATGTACATAGCATGCAATATCATTTTCAGGATCTGGGGGTGGTGCCCAAAGGGTTCCTGGCGGGCCAATTCGATGGTCTATGGGAACCATATTTGGTTTGGGTTTTATCTCTGCCTCATCTGCTTGGGTGTTCTCATGTTTCTAAGGAGCAGTGGCATTCCCTACCTTTACTGCAAGTCATTTTACACCATCTCTACAGGACACACAACAGACTATCAGACACAGGTGAGAGTGTTTTTGGACCTCACTGGATACTACATGCCTTTCATTAAAGGGGAATGGAACGGTTTCCCTTCGCTTGAATAATTTCCAAAAAATGTCAGCTGGATTCCTGACTGCCCAAAGGACTATTAGAACTTAAAAGATAATTTGTGCAGGGCCCAGTTATGCAGTTCCTGGATTATGGACAGGAATTACATATAAAGATAGATAGCTGTGAGGGGCATGTGACAGAATGCCAACTGTTGAGGGTGGCATAGCCTCGTTTTTATTCACCAAAAATTATGCAGGTAATTCTGTTTGTGAAGGGGTGGTCTGCTAGTCAGACCCCATTCCATAAATGATCCTTGCCAAAAGTATAGGACAGATGTGCCTTTTCCATACTCCATGTGGAGGCTATATAAACAACTAAATTACATTTCTGTTAGAAGTGCTGAAAATCCCACTGCACATGAAATTATGAATTATACTTTTTACGTGGTCAATTAGGCAGAAAATAGCATTCTGCAAATAGCTCAGCCAGAAAAACAGATTTAATTCTAACAGCACAGAGTGTAGGTCAGATGAAAGTTCAGAGCACAGCTTAACAAATAATGGAGAGCACCAACTGTAAAACATATTGAAGGGGTATTAAGCTCTGAATATGCCAAAGAGAAGGGAACCAAGGAAGAAGGGGAAGCCTGAGGGCTCTGAATAAGGAAAGGTTAACAACAACACTGTCATTGTTACCCCTCCAACATATTGTGCAGTCAGGAAAGGCCAAGGAGTGACAATGACTTGTAGTCTTGCCAGTGGGTATGGTACATTACACCCTTGCTCACCTTGATCCTGTGATCCCACAACAGGATCAACGTTAGCCACTGCATGGTAGTCCTGATGTAGCAAGTCATCTGTTATCTTGTGCAGATGCCTAAAGTGATGCCGAAGGTAACATTAATTTTAGTGTTACTCCTACTGTTACATAGTAGCAGCTATGAAACATATATGGAAAATAGCAACAGTTTGGTTTATAAAAACATGGGTCTATCTTCGAATTGTGGATGGTTGCCATGTATGCCACCCCATCTCTCTTTTTATATAGTAGTCTACAACTACTGCTTCAGTTAATCTTTTTTGGACTTTTGTAAGCCCAAAGGAATGGCCAACATTTTTTTTTTTAACACTCAGAGTACAACGCTCCACTTCATTCTTCAACTTCTCGATTATATAGCACTGTAGAATACATACCTGTTCTGATGCTTAATTATCGTTGTGTGTGGCGGTGCTTTGCCACTGGTGTGGTAGTAAATGTCAGTCCACATGAGGGAAATACTTAGAGTGAGGAGCTATTGCTGGCTTCGCCATTTGAATACCTAGGCCAAAATGTTCTCTAAACTGGGTGTTCATTTCAATGGTGATGCATTTAGGTGTTGCCTGGACAACCAAAATAGCAGCTGTACCAGCTGAAGTAGCTCACAAGTGGCAATGCACAATTTATTTTATTTTATTTTATTGTGTATTTATAGCAGCGCACAAAACCCTCAGGCAGTAAGTGTGAAATTACATTCTACAAAGTGCAAGACCACACAAAAGGGTTACAACATATGGGTGGATCTTGAAAGCATAATCTGGCAGAGCCATGCCTCATGGTACAGAGGATGCTGCAGCTGTACAGGTAAGCATAAAGGACAAAGTAAAGGTAGGTGAACAGTCTGGCTACTTAAGGTCTACAAATAGGCATAAAGACAAGTCCCGATGGACATACTGATTACAATGCTACACCCAGTGGGCTGGGGGCTACATATACACAGAGAGTCATAAGTCAATGGGAAATGGTGTTATGATAGCCAAGAAGTTGCAGGGATAGTATATATATGGGGAGCAATAAAATACTGTGCAGCATACAAGGATGGTTACAGATGCAGATGGGTGAACACGTTGCAGACACACCCTGGAAAAGCCTCACCCAGCCTCACAATGGGACTCTGTATGGTTGTGTCAAGAATGTGATTCCATAAACGGGGCCAAATAGTAGGTTGAGTGTAAACAAGGCAGCTTTTATTCGTGTCACAATGGTTCTAATAGAAAAGGAGCAGATATGTTCCTTCATAATTCAGTTAACCCATGAAAGGCTCTTGCTATAGGATTCAAAGATCCACTTTAACCTGGCCAAATCGTACTTTTCTTTTAGTTGGCATACATTGTGCTTTATCGAATGTTAGGCCAGCGCTTTCAAATGTTCCACTGATTGTAGATGTTATTATTGTTCAAAATGTGTGTGTATATATATTGGCTTACCCATTACTATTTCTTCAAGCCTAGTTACTCCCCTTTACAGATCAACATAGAAATGCTTAAATTCAAAATGTATTCAATGATTAATTTACCACATTACAAGGTTTCAATATTAATTATTTTGAAAACACATCACCAGTTAATTTGATAGTGAGTGCATGCCCTCCTGATCCATTTTAGGTTCATGTTTGATTCAAATTCAATGTTTCCAGGTTGAAACTACACTTAGACAACAGTACATGATTCACACTTAAATCAGTTCAATGCCATATCTGTGCTTCATAACAAAGCTCTATGGCTAGTCTTGCGGGCCATGGGTTAGTTCTGTTTTCTAACCAATGTATAACATCACTAAGTAGAAGTTGGAGATCATATAGAGAAGAACATGCAGAAATAGCTGTGAAATAAACAGGCCATATTGACCCACATTTCTGTGCAGAAACATTCTTGTAAAACCTGACACGTAACCCAAAACATAGGCAAAAGGTACCACAAATTTGAGTTGTCTAAACAAAGACACATTGTGCACAGCAATAGCCTACATACAGCGCTCTGAGGCCTACGGGTGTATATCACTACATAAAAATGAAAACATTTTTTAAAAAATACACTTGGTGAGCAAACACATGTAGTAATCCTTTCTGTTATATCATTCATTCACTTATAAAACCGCATACACTTGTTTGTAATCTAACAGACCATGTACACATTAGTTCCGTGTATTATAAATGATTGCATGTGTCATGTAGGATTCAGTAACATTATCGTTAAAACCTCCTGGTCATTATGACTTTTGCACTGTGCGCCTGCCCTCCTGGGTTTATAAACCACAGAGATTAAGTCCCTAAAGTCATTGCATATGCTATAAACCCTGTTGCCAGCATCACACATGCACCTTCGAAGCTATGCACAAAAGGAGAGCCCCTGTCTTCCACCATGCTGAATGTGGAGGCCTAATTGGAAACAGGGATTCCTCTTTTTTTTTGTTTTATCTAAGCACATTATATCAGCAGGTGAGTTGCGTGAGTTATTTGAGTTATGTGAGTAGGCTGAAAGCCGGGGCACTGGTAATATACAGTTTTGATTTTACATGTTTCATTTATAATGTGATATAGATAAAGGGAAACATTCGGAGGGACTGTGTGGTTTTGCAGATTACATGAGGGCAGGGGGCTGCGTTATTGGGAAGCAAAATCAACATGCATAGTTTCAAGATCAGATAAAAAGTGCCCATCATAACAAAACTTGCACAAAGCTATAAAATATTATCTAAAGAAATTAAGTGACTTTTTGGCATCAGGTTAAGCTAAAAACATCGACCATGTTGTATTATGAATGTAAACACACTGTGTTCTTAAATAATGGGAACGTGTTCTGACAGTCCAGAAACAAAACCAGAAAAAAGTACAAGCAAATAAAATGGGCAGGTGTAAAAGGATGTGGTACAGTTAAATCATTTGGGAGCAAGAAAGCTGAATAATCCAATATAATCCAATTCCTTTACTCGAGACATGCCAGGGGGCTTCCACGAACTGTACCAACATCTCATAAAGTCTATTCAAGTTGTTTTACATTAAAGGAAAAACATCTCATTTCTAGATTTTCGAGGTTCTCCGAGTCAGTGGGCTAGGTATCACATGGGGACATCGCCAGTGCCTTCCAACATGACCTCACTCAAAGTACAACTAATGACTCTTAACACCCAAAACATCTTTGATCATCAAAGTCATGTTAGACAAGTGGCATCATCCTAGCAAAATGGATAAAGAGATTCCCGGCTTGACATCTCCATCCATGGAACTATTGACTCTATAAATCACCTCACTCCCAAAGTGCCTATATTTTATAGCAGGATGACAACAAAGGGGCCTGTCTTGTCCTCTCTTGTTTACAGCTTCAAGGCACTTCTCAATTTATTACAACCAGGGCTGTATGGTTTGAACAGATAACACTAATGTGCAAGCACTTTATTTTTGCTCAATCTAGTACATTGTGTGACCTATAGTTCAGTTGTTAATATAATCAAAGATAGTGCATCTTTTGTTCTCTTCAAGACATAGCTCCAGGTTATCCTCAATGTTTACCCTTCAATGTTTTTGAGGAAGAGCACAAGTATCTCTTCAGTCAGGCTACCTTTTAATAGAGGGTAAGGGCAGTGATGTTGCTCCAGTGCATAGGGCATAATGATACAGAGTGACTCATTTTTATATGGATGTAACTGAAAGAGACAGTCATTTGGTGAACATGGAGGATGATGCATTGTGTCCGAAATCGACATTTATGTGAAATATATTTTCAGCAGAGTGTTTGGGTGAGTGGAGATAAATATATACCACATAAAACAAACAATAAATACCTAAAAATGTCCATATCTTATCAGCAGCTGCGATTATAAGCACATTACCACGGAGGTGGCTAAAATTACCATGCTCTTTCCAACACCATTTCTTTAGCATTTAGAACCTTAATTATACAGAACCATAGCCCCAATAATGACATCAACGAGGCTAGATCATTCCAGGCAGCAAGCCCAGAATGTGCCTCCTTGAATGCGACCACAGACCACTACAAAACAAGTCAAATGTAACTCATACAACTGTGCAAATGCAGGACACTTGGTTAGAAAATGTCTATTCGCCTCAACATCAATTTTACATAAGCAACATATGCAATCAGACGGTGCTATGCCATGCCAATGTCCAGTTACAGCAAGAGTCAGATTACTCAACTGCATAAGCATGATTATCCTTCGCTGTTCTGGTGAAGGATAAATGACCAAACACCTACCAGGCATCTGACATTTCCTGTATAATCTCAAAATTCATGAATGCTCTTTAAATTGGATACATATTCCTGTATTTTCATCCAGTCCCATTCCCGGCCCTAGTTTTACATTCCTGCACTACCACTCATTAGCCATGCTCCAACTTTGGATACCATCCAATCTCCTCAAAGTTCTACTCACAGCGGTTTCTGAAACTCTCTAAACCACAGCTGAGTTTTCCGTTCATAGCATCACCCAAAAGTTGCAACAGAGGACAAGTTGTAGTCATCATTATCTTTATATATAACATTTCCCCTTTTAAGCAGATCAGAGGATTGCATGAAGGTCTGCCCCAACTCAAAGCAAATGGCTTCAACAGGTATCCCTTGCAGAAGCCCTACTATCCTTCTCCATATTAACCCTTCAAGTTTCTTTTTAGCCAAGCGCCATGACTTGCATAGCTGAACTCCAGACCATATGATAACATAGTGATGAGGCACTGTTTATAAGCCAAACAGACCCCTTCTATGCTGTAACCAGATGATTTCTGAGCAAATCTTTTAATCACAAGCATCAGGGTCATAGCTCTTGATTAATTATTCGCAATTAATTCTGTACAGTTGCCCGTATCCTTGACTGCATGACCTAAATAAACATAGGAGGACACTCTCTGTATACTCTTGCAGCCCAAATGAATCATTTGCCTACAATCTTTACCTCTCCCAATCCTCATATACTTGGGTTTCCCGGTGTTAATTTGAAGGTCATTATCCATAGAACACTCACACAACTTGGCAGCAATTTTTCTTACGCCAAAGTAGGTGTGGTCAAAAACAAGCACATTGTCGCCATATGCTCGCCAATTTACATGAGTTTTCACAATTATGGGTGGGAAGTGCTTAGCTCCTTCAAGATAGTCAGACATGTCTGCCAGATATAGGTTGAAAGGCCCCACTGCTTCACTCTACTTTTAATTACTACATCCTTAGAAAATCTTACATAACTGTTCATGTTCACTCTTATTCTGGTATCTGAGCGTAATTGATTTAGAAAACACGATAAGTGCATTGGAATACCTCTGTCCTTAAGCTTATTCCACAATTTGCCCCTGTTTACCAGATCTGTTTACCTGTTTTGTCATCCTAGACTCCTCTGTTAATGTATTCAAGGCTAATATATTATGCACCATAGAGCAACCAGCCAAGGAACCAGTCTGAAACGGACTGAGGACATTGTTATCCTTGATCCAATCTGTAAGTTCTGTCAATAAGCATGCATCAAAGATCTTATTAGGAACATATAATAGTGCCAACAATCTATAGTTACTTGGGTCATTTCTGTTCCCTTTATAAAAGCTGGAGCACAATGGCCCTCTTCCAGGACTCAGGAATGATACCCGTCCTGATTGCTTTCTTGAATAATGTACATAGTATCTACGGCTAAAACTCTGGATTACTTTTGATAACTAATAGCTAGGCCTTCTGGGCCAGGTGCTCTTGACTTATTCAACCTATGAAAACGTCCAAAATGTCATCCATTGTAATACACATATTTACAAACCTCAGTTGCACTGGATTCTGTACTATATTTAGTACCCAAACAACTCAATCAGACCTCCTCACTTATAGGGTTAACAAGAGTGCCAGCACTGTCACACGTAATATTATTGAACCTTCTCCAAACTTGTTCATGTCAGCAGTCCTTAATACATATAACATGTCCTGTCATTCTGCATGTGTGACAGCAAACTGATGCCTTTTAATCCAGTTACCATACTGGTGCTTCAACCACCTTAATCGACCACATTGTTCCTCATGACTATCCACCCAATTTATAGACTTACCTACTTTGTTGCCTCAACTCACTTTTGGCATTGCAGATTTCAAGGTCAAACAGACCCTTCCCCATCCTATGTGCAGTAGTCATACGATTTCTCCCAATTGGCAAAAAGCTTCCCATTATTCGTCTGATTCGATCAACCACCTCATTCGGGTCACTCACCATAACCCCCTCTAGAAAATCATCAAGGGGCAAAGATGCAGTGTATCTGCATATCACTCTCATATGCCACTCCGACCATCCAACCTGTTTAGCCTTAATATCAACCTCTACGTCACCAATCATATGTGACAGCCCTACCTCCCCATTATGCATGGCAAATGTTAGGGACAAGGGGACCTGGTCGCTACATTCATTAAAATCCCCACCTCGATGATTTATATATTGTAGGATTACTGCATTTCAGAAGCAATAATCAGTCCTCATTTGAACCTCTCCCATTCTACCTGTGAATTTACCAGGCACATCCTTTTTTTTACCCTGCCATTTCACATCCCAAGTCCTGAAGAAATGCCATCAATTTATTTCCATGCCAATTTTCCTTTCGTTGCGACATAACACTTATCGGCATCACTTCCCGATATTTACTTTGCACCAATTTATCAATACAATGGACATTTAGGTCCCACCAGTCACCATCATATCAGAAGTAAAATCACACTTTACTGTGCTCAATACTAAATACAGATAGAACATAATGTTTTGTATCGTATTGTTTTGTTTATTTATAAAGCCGTTATACACAAAGCGAGTGTTTCAAAGCACTGTTTCTCTTCCCCCAGGGGGCTTTCAACATTACACAACAATAGACTCTGTTTTGCTGGAAATTCTTGAATCTTGATTACTGCAGCCTGCAGGAAACAACAGTCCACAGTACATCTATCTATATATGTAAAAGTCAAGTGTGGGTTTGAGGGTTTGTCGCGCAAAGTGTTGTTCCTCATACAATTCCACACCATTTCATCAATCTGCACCAAATTTAGCATAGTCACCTGTTAGGACCCTCCGGCCCTATTACATGTATCACTGGCTACATGACATTTGGAGTCACCAACCCTTTCCCCGGATTTCAGCGAAAGTTCAAATGTGTTTGTGGGTGTGTAGCCTGCCTACAATGTTCAGCGAAAGTTCAAATGTGTTTGTGGGTGTGTGGCCTGCCTACGATGTCTTAAACCAAGTTCACTGGGAAGGGAAACAACAACATGTATGAGAGGCGAATGGACCTGAGAAGGGAAGGTGAAAGCAGGTAGCATCCCAAATGTTTGCCACATGAGGTGAAATCAATTTTCCAGACGATTTTTTCTAGATGGTGCCTGCCGACAAAGCCGTAAACCATGTTCACCGGAAGGGAAAGAACTTTTTTTTTTCTCAACAGGTCCCGACATGAGGAACAAAACAAAACCACGTTTCAAGGCTCTAGGATGCATGATTTTTGAGATATTTGCACCACAATGCACGGCACTGAACTGCACCATGCCAAGATAACGTGGAACGGTGACCTACAGGATCATTCATTTTCAACAATTAATGAGAGTGTTATCATGTCTGTCTACAGAACCCGTTCGGAGAACGGGAACTTTTGCTAGTATTTCTATGGATGGCAAATAGGATTTTAGACCCAGCAAATGGCCCCCAACAGGGCAGCCCTTCACCCCTTTAACAACTTTCTTATGATACGCATCCATAAATATTTTAGTCTGTAGCCAGCATTCCCGCATGATGAAAATGTTTGCACTCATCAGAATATCTAACCCCTGTTGCTGTGTAGTCAAAAGTTTATGCCCTCTTGTATTCCATGTAATCTGTTCAATCTTATCAGGGCCTCAACTCTGGAGTCAGGGGAAGGAACCTAGACAGCCAGGCCCATTCCTCCCTATGGTCCTTCTTTTGTTCACAATTACCATCGGCCCATGTGTTAAGTTGTACCTTACAACCAGCTTGAGTAGTAGTCATATTCATATCCCACTTAGAGGGAAAGGCTCTTGCCTCCCTTGGTCGCTTTCACTATAATTGGAGATGAGCAGCGCACATATGTGGATGTCGTATTATCATCACAAATTCAATAGATTCCATATAATATCTCTCATGTTTAAGACTCTGAAGGATGGGATTAAACAAAACATTATCAACATATGTGACCAATTTAAAGGCTTAATGTTTGTCTCTGGAAACAAGTTAGTTATTACAAAGCAGTCCCGATAGTATTATCCTGACCATCAGAGGGCCTCTCATGAATATCACGGGAAATACATAGGTCCTTTTAATTTGTGTCTCATGCCTCAGTGAGTGAGGAAGTGATGCCACCTCCTTTTCCCGCCTACACCCTGCCAGGCACCATCAGAGAGGATCATTATAGTTCCTTGAGCATCTGTATCATGGCAGTCTACTCTAACAACACTGATGAGTCTGATTGTGCTTAGGCTTAAGGACCCACATTGTTAAAACCCCCTTCTGGGAATGTACCCTCTGTTGCTGCCTTCTTGCTTTCTTCTTCGGCTTTCCTGGAATTAGCCTTATATCTGTCACTTTCTTCTCCAATGAGAACATCCGGGTGCTTCTCTCACCTGGACTAACTACTGTTTTCCTCCTAGGCCCTTCCTTCTTAGCCTTAATTACATTGGGCCTTTTTAATCTGCAGCGCTCCCTTCTTATCATGCAGCTCTCTTCATGTTCCTCCTCCACCTGACTAGGATATGGCCCGTCCACTTTAGTTAACTCCATGTCCTGTCTCAGCTTTGTATCAAACCATCCCTGCATATCCTAACTCGTATTCGGCTCTGCAGTCATCACGCAGACACCTGGCACTTCCATTAACTCCACTGAAACATTAGTATGGAGCGCCTCTGATTTCAGAAAATGATCTTCAATGGTGTGCAGCATGTGTGTGTTGCTCAACACCATCTTGTGTATCTTTCCACTCAGCTGTAAAAGGATCTTTAACGTAAACTGCATAGTTTCCACACTATACCCACAAGCAGCACCACTAATCACAGTCGCTTTCACCAAAGCCTGGTCCACTTGCTCTCCAAACAAGTTTGGAGTAGCCGATAGCCCGGGAGTTATTATCAATGTGGATTTTTAATTGTCCTGGGTAATTACATCTAACCGAGCCACCCCCTCTTCCTCCTGCGGTTTAGAGGTATTGTCTGTGGACAAGGGAAATAAGCTGTACTTGTATAACCCACCTTATTCTTATGAGTAATATTGCGTCCACCAACACTTTCCTCCAATCCTCCATCTGGGGCATTATCTATAATCCCCAGATCTGCTGTGTCATTAAACGAAGATGCCTTACTGTGCAATTTTCCTTTTTTATTTTTTAAGTATTTATAGAGCGCCGGAAGCCCAAAGGCATTAGGGAGCTACATGGATACAATCAAGACTAAACAGTTAAAACGGGACAATCAGACATAGAGAGTATAGCGAGACAAGGGTTAATAATTTGAAAATAAAGGTTTTTAGAGCTTGCCTGAAGATTTTTAAAGGGGCAGGGCATTCCAGAAGCAAGCTGCTTTAGCAGCAAATGATCTACCAGGGGGCCCTGTATCAGTCCAAGACTGGATGAGCGAAGAGATCTGATGGGTTGACAAAGCGGGACTAATGGTTTGAGGTATTCTGGAATAACACTGAAGAGGCAACAGTGTACCAAGGTGCCCACTTTGAAGCCAATCCGTTCCTGGAAGAGCAGCCAGTGCAGATTTTTCCTGGGAACATAAATGTGTGTTCTTCTGTGAGTGTTAGTCACAACCCAGACTGCAACATTTTGGATCACATGACATCTCTTAAGGTCAGAGACTGAAGCTCCACTTAGCAGGGAGTTATAGTAATCTAATCTGGTCAGAATGGTAGCTTGTGCAATTGTGGCGCAGTCTCTCTCCTAAATGTAAGGGCCGATGTTCTTGAGGAGGCGTAGATAGTAATGACATGTATGGTTCACTTGAGTTATGTGGGTGTCTGCATTTAAGAAGGCCTCTAACTGAACCCCCAGGGTTTTTACTTTCCGTTGAGTTTTGATTACATTAGTCCCCATTACGGGTCCAGAGGTAACCCTGCCGGTGACACCGGCGGGTTGGCGCCGAACCCCAAAAAAATGACCGACGCCTGACTTGTCGGTAACACCAGTGGATTACAACCCCGGCGGTCCGGGGAGTCAGATGCCAGTAATTTGGAATGGGGACCATGGAAGCACCAGCACCATCGTTAACGGTGCCAGTGCTTCCGTGACAGCTTGCCTACCGTGGCTGCTGTGCCTGGCAGGGTCAGCCTTGTTGGGCACAGTGGCTCTGGCAGGCAAACCCGTAGTGTGCCGGTCCAGAAACAACGGTGCCGGTAGGCTTACCAGCGCTGTTGTTTCCGGACTCGCACCCTTGTAATGAGGCCCATTGTCTTTTATTAGTCTATGCTCAGTTTGTCTCAGGCCTGCTTGTATCCAAAGTTCATTAGCTGCCGTTCAGATATAGCCAGTTCTCAGACATCCACTGTCAATATGGTCATAAATGATCATCAAGGCTCTGGAGTCTGCAGCATAGTTCCCAGTAAGTTCCAGGACAATCTGGGTGTCATCTGCATAGTTTATGAAAATGACACCAAGCTTGTCAAAGAGAACACAGAGGGATATGATATATAGATTGAATAACACAGATGAAATGGATGCGCCCTGTGGCACTCCAGAGCGGATGGGAGCAGAGATGGAAAAGGCAGATCCCCACTGTATTATGGATGCACGATTTGTAAGGAAAGAATGGAGCCATTCCACAGCCTCGTTAGAATATTGGCCTGAGTTTTTTAGGCCGTTAAGAAGCTGTCCATGGTCGATGAGATTGAAAACCGGGGAGAGGTCTAATAAAATCAACATCCCAGCCTTTCCTCTGTCCATGATCTCCAGCATTTGTGTCTGAAGGTCGACGAGGGCAGTCTCTGTGCTGAATGAAGGTCGAAAACTGTATTGTCTATTGTGAAGAATGTGATTGGATTTCACAAAGGATTGTACCTGGGTAGTGGCAAATTTGTCAAGTATTTTAAGAAGGAACTGTCAAATGGTAATGGATCTCAAATTGCTAGATTCCCTTGGGTAAATGTTTCTTTTTTTTGGGATTGGATAAATTGTAACTCTTTTGATGTCATTGGGTACATAGTTTTCCCTAAAAGAAGCATTACGTAGAAGTGTCTGAAAAGGAGCAAATCGGTCCTTATGTTCCAGAATCAGTTTTGGTAGCAGGAGATTGTGTGGACAGGAGGTAGGATGCATGGATGACAACATATTAGTCATATCTTGGATGGAAATTGGCGAGAAAATACGTTTCTGGGAATCCCAACCTATAGGTAGTCCAGTTTCATACGAAAGAAGTTATGGTTTTGAGCAGCAACTATTTAGTTTTCACTGTTTAAGATTTTTGGCCCAAAGGCAGTCTGTATTGAGGAGCAGTCTAGGTTAGTTTGTGTAAAATAAATCTGAGCTGCCTTAGGTTTTTCCAGAGACTTCAACATTTCCAAAAGCTTCCTGGTGTGGTAGGAGGAAGACTCGATTTGGACATTAAAGAAGTTATTTTTAGTTTCCAAGATTAGGGTTTTGTAAGGTCTATTGGCCTCCTTTCAGGCAACCCTAGTATCTCTAGATTGCTGTTTGAGCCAGCAGGCTTCTAAAGCTCATCTATGTTCCCTCTGGAGTTTTAACTCTGAGTTTGATGTGTTGGATTGCCCCTAACTGTTTCGTTTTTATAGGATCTGATTGGTCGAGCATTTTGGTAAATATTTCAGAGAATGATGAGATTATACTGCCTACTAAATCATTTTGTTTTATGTTAGACATGATGTTGCTTATGCAAGGCTGCAGATCCTGGTATAAGATTCTTTTGAAATTTCAATAACAGTTTTTGTATGATTAGGAAGCTTAGGTGGATGTTGTAGGCTTTGGACATTGAAGCTAATAACAAAGTGATCAGATCATATGCAAGGATTGGTTTAGATGTTGTTAACTAGGTGTTTCCTTGTCACATTCCAGTCAAGTATGTTAATTTTTGCTATTGTTGGTTCAATTCTGAACTTCATGTCTTAGCTGGCACATTAACTTGCAGAGTGCCAAACACCCAACGGGAACTCACCCAAAGTCCTCTGTCACTTGAATACCCTGCACAGCAATATTTAACCATTCAACAGCCTGTCTCATCTTATGCCACAGGTCTCAAACATTGTCCTCAGTTAGGCCTTATACCTCTCATACTGATGAGCCCCAATGAGCCACTGCACTGCTTCTCTGCTGTATCTGCAGTAAATGCACTGATTGGTGCAGTCTGCACAGCACTCCATGCTGGTTTGGTGTTTAAATCCACAACACCTGTAGCCTCCGTCCCAGGTCAGACAGCCATTAAAAAAATACTGAAAGAACAGCAGCAGCCAGCAGCTCAACTCGGTATCAGGTAATATTATCCCCACCAAAAATATCGCCATACATATGGTCGTCAGGAACGGCCATAGGCGATATTTTTGGTGGGGATAATTTATGGGATAAATGGATGGGGGGGTTGCGGGGGTGTCCCCCGCTCCCTTTTAAAATATATGGGGGTTGCAGGGGTGTCCCCCGCAGGTTCCATGGGGTAATATTGCAGCAAAAATATGGCGAAATATTTGTATGGCGATATTTTTGCGGGGATATTATCACATGGAACCCTCAACTCAGTAACTGCACTCATCGGTGCACTCCAAGCAGCACTCTACGCTGGATTGGTGTTTGAATCTAAAACACCTGTAGCCACTGTATCAGGTTAGATAGCCACAGAAAAGCAACCGGAAGAACAACAGCAGCCAGCAGTTCAGCATAGTAACTAAATTAAGTATACAACTCACCTGAGTTTAGGCACAAGAAATGCATGATTCTGGAAACCACTGGTTACTGGGGAGGAAGAGAATGCCACTGTGATAGAGATTGAGTCAAAGACCAAGCTACTCCTTCACCATTGTGTAGAGGTTTGCAAACACAACAGCAACATCAGAACATGCAAAATGTCAGCAAGACAAACAATGCTGCCACCACCATCACTTTTGCAGTCAGATGAGTGTAGTATATTTTTTACAAAACAAAGGGGGTCTGGGAATTTCTCTACCAGCACGAAGACAGGCCAATGACCTGTTCTTGGGTGAATAACCCCTGGGAGAGACTATACCAAGTCTTCAGCTCACTGTCCCTTTCACAGAGAAGACATTTCCAGCATATCAGTCTTTGTCCTGCCCAGGGGCAGTCTAGCACCGAAATGCTAGGCAATTCTCCTCTGAACAAGAGTACCAACAGCAATCACATACACGTGTTTCAGCCTTGTTGAGCATCATCAGTGAGGTGAAGCTGTGCCTCTCTAAGAACAGTGAGAAACCTTCTAGATATGGCGTCCGCTACACAATGTCGGGTACAGCGTTCTGGTCAATCACTATCTCCTCCACCAGCGCTAATTCACAGATGTGTTGTAAATCAACGTATAACCTTTATTGCATTCCCTATGATGAGCTAGCAATGCACCAGCATACTTTCCGGACCGCCAGACTGCGGAATGCCTGCAAAGGCTGTTGCTCCCAGCAGGTCTAACCTGGCGAGAGCACCGGCCCCTGCAAGCATGGTTTTCACAGAAGCACTGGCACCGTTAGCAACAGTGCCGGTGCTTACGTGTACCCATTCCCGTGGAGCCATATGGGACTCCACGTGAATGGGGACTTACATTTCCCACTGCCTGACATCCTGGGCTGCCGGGACTTGTAATTTCCCGGTGTAACCAGGATCTCAGGCGGAGAAACAGTGTTACGAGGTCGACGGCAAACTGGCGGTAGCACCGGCGGGTTACTGCCGACCTTGTAATGAGGCCCCTTGTGTCTGTCAATTTCTGAGAACATGGGCAGAAACTTTATTTGCTACATGTTTCATTTGTTAGATATGTGGCACCTTGCGGCACCGTTCAATTCATAATCAATCCCTGCACTACCTTCCCCTCATGAGGTCTGCTTCTGTTAGCAACATATGACTAAGGCATGCTTCCTTGTTCTGTGCCTGGGAAGGAATTTCAACTCATACTCATGACCAATCGCAGCACATCTCTACACCGTGTTCAAGCTGCTAGCCTTGTCAGCACATTTCTTATGTGTGAGCAGAAACCAAATACATTTTTAATGTGTGGAATAATTCATGAGGTTTAGAGGCCTACCGAGATCTAGATGGCCTATGAACTACCTTTATTTTGAGGCCTATTTAATGTATTCACACCTGAAGGATATTAGTTATGCTTGTGTTTTTTTCTATTTCTTTTACTTTGTGCTGCTTCTAATAAATACTCAGCCTATTAGCTAAAGTCTTGCCTACCTCTTGGGGCCTACTCTCCTGCATGCGTGTGTGTTTATACTGTATTGATTTGAGATGTGTGCGTATTGGCTGGATATGTCTACTATCTTTCTCTACATTTGAACTCTAAGTATATATGTATGTGTCTTGCCATTTACTGTTTACCTCTCAGTTATGGAATGTGGCGGGAATGACAGTGTGATTTACTTGCAGTCTGTTCTTTTGGCCTTTGGTGTGGTTTCAGACTCATGTTTTATGGGGTTTCTTAAAAGTATATTTTCTCTCACGTGTGAGATATATGACGTTCATCTCAACATTACCGCTGTTCATTCCTTACGGAACTAAATCCCTCATGACCTCCTTATCTCTTAATTCCTGTTTGTGCGCCCAATTGCATTTGTCTTTTGGAACCCATATCTTGCGGATGTTTCATAGGTTATCTCCCCCTCTTGCGTCATCCCAGGGGCTGCAGCCAAAGAAACAGCAACCTACATCCCCTGTGGGATGTACATAGCATGCAATATCATTTTCAGGATCTGGGGGTGGTGCCCAAAGGGTTCCTGGCGGGCCAATTCGATGGTCTATGGGAACCATATTTGGTTTGGGTTTTATCTCTGCCTCATCTGCTTGGGTGTTCTCATGTTTCTAAGGAGGAGTGGCATTCCCTACCTTTACTGCAAGTCATTTTACACCATCTCTACAGGACACACAACAGACTATCAGACACAGGTGAGAGTGTTTTTGGACCTCACTGGATACTACATGCCTTTCATTAAAGGGGAATGGAACGGTTTCCCTTCGCTTGAATAACTTGCCATTCAATAGTTTTCCAAAGAATGTCAGCTGGATTCCTGACTGCCCAAAGGACTATTAGAACTTAAAAGATAATTTGTGCAGGGCCCAGTTATGCAGTTCCTGGATTATGGACAGGAATTAAATATAAAGATAGATAGCTGTGAGGGGCATGTGACAGAATGCCAACTGTTGAGGGTGGCATAGCCTCGTTTTTATTCACCTAAAATTATGCAAGTAATTCTGTTTGTGAAGGGGTTGTCTGCTAGTCAGACCCCATTCCATAAATGATCCTTGCCAAAAGTATAGGACAGATGTGCCTTTTCCATACTCCATTTGGAGGCTATATAAACAACTAAATTACATTTCTGTTAGAAGTGCTGAAAATCCCACTGCACATGAAATTATGAATTATACTTTTTACGTGGTCAATTCGGCAGAAAATAGCATTCTGCAAATAGCTCAGCCAGAAAAACAGATTTAATTCTAACAGCACAAAGTGTAGGTCAGATGAAAGTTCAGAGCACAGCTTAACAAATAATGGAGAGCACCAACTGTAAAACATATTGAAGGGGTATTAAGCTCTGAATATGCAAAGAGAAGGGAACCAAGGAAGAAGGGGAAGCCTGAGGGCTCTGAATAAGGAAAGGTTAACAACAACACTGTCATTGTTACCCCTCCAACATATTGTGCAGTCAGGAAAGGCCAAGGAGTGACAATGACGTGTAGTCTTGCCAGTGGGTATGGTACATTACACCCTTGCTCACCTTGATCCTGTGATCCCACAACAGGATCAACGTTAGCCACTGCATGGTAGTCCTGATGCAGCAAGTCATCTGTTATCTTGTGCAGATGCCTAAACTGATGCCGAAGGTAACATTAATTTTAGTGTTACTCCTACTGTTACATAGTAGCAGCTATGAAACATATATGGAAAATAGCAACAGTTTGGTTTATAAAAACATGGGTCTATCTTCGAATTGTGGATGGTTGCCATGTATGCCACCCCATCTCTCTTTTTATACAGTAGTCTACAACTACTGCTTCAGTTAATCTTTTTTGGACTTTTGTAAGCCCAAAGGAATGGCCAACATTTTTTTTTTTAACACTCAGAGTACAACGCTCCACTTCATTCTTCAACTTCTCGATTATATAGCACTGTAGAATACATACCTGTTCTGATGCTTAATTATCGTTGTGTGTGGCGGTGCTTTGCCACTGGTGTGGTAGTAAATGTCAGTCCACATGAGGGAAATACTTAGAGTGAGGAGCTATTGCTGGCTTCGCCATTTGAATACCTAGGCCAAAATGTTCTCTAAACTGGGTGTTCATTTCAATGGTGATGCATTTAGGTGTTGCCTGGACAACCAAAATAGCAGCTGTACCAGCTGAAGTAGCTCACAAGTGGCAATGCACAATTTATTTTATTTTATTTTATTGTGTATTTATAGCAGCGCACAAAACCCTCAGGCAGTAAGTGTGAAATTACATTCTACAAAGTGCAAGACCACACAAAAGGGTTACAACATATAGATGGATCTTGAAAGCATAATATGGCAGAGCCATGCCTCATGGTACAGAGGATGCTGCAGCTGTACAGGTAAGCATAAAGGACAAAGTAAAGGTAGGTGAACAGTCTGGCTACTTAAGGTCTACAAATAGGCATAAAGACAAGTCCCGATGGACATACTGATTACAATGCTACACCCAGTGGGCTGGGGGCTACATATACACAGACAGTCATAAGTCAATGGGAAATGGTCTTATGATAGCCAAGAGGTTGCAGGGATAGCATATATATGGGGAGCAATAAAATACTGTGCAGCATAAAAGGATGGTTACAGATGCAGATGGGTGAACACGTTGCAGACACACCCTGGAAAAGCCTCACCCAGCCTCACAATGGGACTCTGTATGGTTGTGTCAAGAATGTGATTCCATAAACGGGGCCAAATAGTAGGTTGAGTGTAAACAAGGCAGCTTTTATTCGTGTCACAATGGTTCTAATAGAAAAGGAGCATATATGTTCCTTCATAATTCAGTTAACCCATGAAAGGCTCTTGCTTTAGGATTCAAAGATCCACTTTAACCTGGCCAAATCGTACTTTTCTTTTAGTTGGCATACATTGTGCTTTATCGAATGTTAGGCCAGCGCTTTCAAATGTTCCACTGATTGTAGATGTTATTATTGTTCAAAATGTGTGTGTATATATATTGGCTTACCCATTACTATTTCTTCAAGCCTAGTTACTCCCCTTTACAGATCAACATAGAAATGCTTAAATTCAAAATGTATTCAATGATTAATTTACCACATTACAAGGTTTCAATATTAATTATTTTGAAAACACATCACCAGTTAATTTGATAGTGAGTGCATGCCCTCCTGATCCATTTTAGGTTCATGTTTGATTCAAATTCAATGTTTCCAGGTTGAAACTACACTTAGACAACAGTACATGATTCACACTTAAATCAGTTCAATGCCATATCTGTGCTTCATAACAAAGCTCTATGGCTAGTCTTGCGGGCCATGGGTTAGTTCTGTTTTCTAACCAATGTATAACATCACTAAGTAGAAGTTGGAGATCATATAGAGAAGAACATGCAGAAATAGCTGTGAAATAAACAGGCCATATTGACCCACATTTCTGTGCAGAAACATTCTTGTAAAACCTGACACGTAACCCAAAACATAGGCAAAAGGTACCACAAATTTGAGTTGTCTAAACAAAGACACATTGTGCACAGCAATAGCCTACATACAGCGCTCTGAGGCCTACGGGTGTATATCACTACATAAAAATGAAAACATTTTTTAAAAAATACACTTGGTGAGCAAACACATGTAGTAATCCTTTCTGTTATATCATTCATTCACTTATAAAACCGGATACACTTGTTTGTAATCTAACAGACCATGTACACATTAGTTCCGTGTATTATAAATGATTGCATGTGTCATGTAGGATTCAGTAAGATTATTGTTAAAATCTCCAGGTCATTATGACTTTTGCACTGTGCGCCTGCCCTCCTGGGTTTATAAACCACAGAGATTAAGTCCCTAAAGTCATTGCATATGCTATAAACCCTGTTGCCAGCATCACACATGCACCTTCGAAGCTATGCACAAAAGGAGAGCCCCTGTCTTCCACCATGCTGAATGTGGAGGCCTAATTGGAAACAGGGATTCCTCTTTTTTTTTGTTTTATCTAAGCACATTATATCAGCAGGTGAGTTGCGTGAGTTATTTGAGTTATGTGAGTAGGCTGAAAGCCGGGGCACTGGTAATATACAGTTTTGATTTTACATGTTTCATTTATAATGTGATATAGATAAAGGGAAACATTCGGAGGGACTGTGTGGTTTTGCAGATTACATGAGGGCAGGGGGCTGCGTTATTGGGAAGCAAAATCAACATGCATAGTTTCAAGATCAGATAAAAAGTGCCCATCATAACAAAACTTGCACAAAGCTATAAAATATTATCTAAAGAAATTAAGTGACTTTTTGGCATCAGGTTAAGCTAAAAACATCGACCATGTTGTATTATGAATGTAAATACACTGTGTTCTTAAATAATGGGAACGTGTTCTGACAGTCCAGAAACAAAACCAGAAAAAAGTACAAGCAAATAAAATGGGCAGGTGTAAAAGGATGTGGTACAGTTAAATCATTTGGGAGCAAGAAAGCTGAATAATCCAATATAATCCAATTCCTTTACTCGAGACATGCCAGGGGCTTCCACGAACTGTACCAACATCTCATAAAGTCTATTCAAGTTGTTTTACATTAAAGGAAAAACATCTCATCTCTAGATTTTCGAGGTTCTCCGAGTCAGTGGGCTAGGTATCACATGGGGACATCGCCAGTGCCTTCCAACATGACCTCACTCAAAGTACAACTAATGACTCTTAACACCCAAAACATCTTTGATCATCAAAGTCATGTTAGACAAGTGGCATCATCCTAGCAAAATGGATAAAGAGATTCCCGGCTTGACATCTCCATCCATGGAACTATTGACTCTATAAATCACCTCACTCCCAAAGTGCCTATATTTTATAGCAGGATGACAACAAAGGGGCCTGTCTTGTCCTCTCTTGTTTACAGCTTCAAGGCACTTCTCAATTTATTACAACCAGGGCTGTATGGTTTGAACAGATAACACTAATGTGCAAGCACTTTATTTTTGCTCAATCTAGTACATTGTGTGACCTATAGTTCAGTTGTTAATATAATCAAAGATAGTGCATCTTTTGTTCTCTTCAAGACATAGCTCCAGGTTATCCTCATTGTTTACCCTTCAATGTTTTTGAGGAAGAGCACAAGTATCTCTTCAGTCAGGCTACCTTTTAATAGAGGGTAAGGGCAGTGATGTTGCTCCAGTGCATAGGGCATAATGATACAGAGTGACTCATTTTTATATGGATGTAACTGAAAGAGACAGTCATTTGGTGAACATGGAGGATGATGCATTGTGTCCGAAATCGACATTTATGTGAAATATATTTTCAGCAGAGTGTTTGGGTGAGTGGAGATAAATATATACCACATAAAACAAACAATAAATACCTAAAAATGTCCATATCTTATCAGCAGCTGCGATTATAAGCACATTACCACGGAGGTGGCTAAAATTACCATGCTCTTTCCAACACCATTTCTTTAGCATTTAGAACCTTAATTATACAGAACCATAGCCCCAATAATGACATCAACGAGGCTAGATCATTCCAGGCAGCAAGCCCAGAATGTGCCTCCTTGAATGCGACCACAGACCACTACAAAACAAGTCAAATGTAACTCATACAACTGTGCAAATGCAGGACACTTGGTTAGAAAATGTCTATTCGCCTCAACATCAATTTTACATAAGCAACATATGCAATCAGACGGTGCTATGCCATGCCAATGTCCAGTTACAGCAAGAGTCAGATTACTCAGCTGCATAAGCATGATTATCCTTCGCTGTTCTGGTGAAGGATAAATGACCAAACACTTAGCAGGCATCTGACATTTCCTGTATAATCTCAAAATTCATGAATGCTCTTTAAATTGGATACATATTCCTGTATTTTCATCCAGTCCCATTCCCGGCCCTAGTTTTACATTCCTGCACTACCACTCATTAGCCATGCTCCAACTTTGGATACCATCCAATCTCCTCAAAGTTCTACTCACAGCGGTTTCTGAAACTCTCTAAACCACAGCTGAGTTTTCCGTTCATAGCATCACCCAAAAGTTGCAACAGAGGACAAGTTGTAGTCATCATTATCTTTATATATAACATTTCCCCTTTTAAGCAGATCAGAGGATTGCATGAAGGTCTGCCCCAACTCAAAGCAAATGGCTTCAACAGGTATCCCTTGCAGAAGCCCTACTATCCTTCTCCATATTAACCCTTCAAGTTTCTTTTTAGCCAAGCGCCATGACTTGCATAGCTGAACTCCAGACCATATGATAACATAGTGATGAGGCACTGTTTATAAGCCAAACAGACCCCTTCTATGCTGTAACCAGATGATTTCTGAGCAAATCTTTTAATCACAAGCATCAGGGTCATAGCTCTTGATTAATTATTCGCAATTAATTCTGTACAGTTGCCCGTATCCTTGACTGCATGACCTAAATAAACATAGGAGGACACTCTCTGTATACTCTTGCAGCCCAAATGAATCATTTGCCTACAATCTTTACCTCTCCCAATCCTCATATACTTGGGTTTCCCGGTGTTAATTTGAAGGTCATTATCCATAGAACACTCACACAACTTGGCAGCAATTTTTCTTACGCCAAAGTAGGTGTGGTCAAAA
This sequence comes from Ambystoma mexicanum, assembly GCF_040938575.1. Lineage (NCBI taxonomy): Eukaryota > Metazoa > Chordata > Amphibia > Caudata > Ambystomatidae > Ambystoma > Ambystoma mexicanum. The sequence goes on from NC_090936.1 coordinate 543,656,039, forward strand.
ACAAGCACATTGTCGCCATATGCTCGCCAATTTACATGGGTTTTCACAATTATGGGTGGGAAGTGCTTAGCTCCTTCAAGATAGTCAGACATGTCTGCCAGATATAGGTTGAAAGGCCCCACTGCTTCACTCTACCTTTAATTACTACATCCTTAGAAAATCTTACATAACTGTTCATGTTCACTCTTATTCTGGTATCTGAGCGTAATTGATTTAGAAAACACGATAAGTGCATTGGAATACCTCTGTCCTTAAGCTTATTCCACAATTTGCCCCTGTTTACCAGATCTGTTTACCTGTTTTGTCATCCTAGACTCCTCTGTTAATGTATTCAAGGCTAATATATTATGCACCATAGAGCAACCAGCCAAGAAACCAGTCTGAAACGGACTGAGGACATTTTTATCCTTGATCCAATCTGTAAGTTCTGTCAATAAGCATGCATCAAAGATCTTATTAGGAACATATAATAGTGCCAACAATCTATAGTTACTTGGGTCATTTCTGTTCCCTTTATAAAAGCTGGAGCACAATGGCCCTCTTCCAGGACTCAGGAATGATACCCGTCCTGATTGCTTTCTTGAATAATGTACATAGTATCTACGGCTAAAACTCTGGATTACTTTTGATAACTAATAGCTAGGCCTTCTGGGCCAGGTGCTCTTGACTTATTCAACCTATGAAAACGTCCAAAATGTCATCCATTGTAATACACATATTTACAAACCTCAGTTGCACTGGATTCTGTACTATATTTAGTACCCAAACAACTCAATCAGACCTCCTCACTTATAGGGTTAACAAGAGTGCCAGCACTGTCACCCGTAATATTATTGAACCTTCTCCAAACTTGTTCATGTCAGCAGTCCTTAATACATATAACATGTCCTGTCATTCTGCATGTGTGACAGCAAACTGATGCCTTTTAATCCAGTTACCATACTGGTGCTTCAACCACCTTAATCGACCACATTGTTCCTCATGACTATCCACCCAATTTATAGACTTACCTACTTTGTTGCCTCAACTCACTTTTGGCATTGCAGATTTCAAGGTCAAACAGACCCTTCCCCATCCTATGTGCAGTAGTCATACGATTTCTCCCAATTGGCAAAAAGCTTCCCATTATTCGTCTGATTCGATCAACCACCTCATTCGGGTCACTCACCATAACCCCCTCTAGAAAATCATCAAGGGGCAAAGATGCAGTGTATCTGCATATCACTCTCATATGCCACTCCGACCATCCAACCTGTTTAGCCTTAATATCAACCTCTACGTCACCAATCATATGCGACAGCCCTACCTCCCCATTATGCATGGCAAATGTTAGGGACAAGGGGACCTGGTCGCTACATTCATTAAAATCCCCACCTCGATGATTTATATATTGTAGGATTACTGCATTTCAGAAGCAATAATCAGTCCTCATTTGAACGTCTCCCATTCTACCTGTGAATTTACCAGGCACATCCTTTTTTTTACCCTGCCATTTCACATCCCAAGTCCTGAAGAAATGCCATCAATTTATTTCCATGCCAATTTTCCTTTCGTTGCGACATAACACTTATCGGCATCACTTCCCGATATTTACTTTGCACCAATTTATCAATACAATGGACATTTAGGTCCCACCAGTCACCATCATATCAGAAGTAAAATCCCACTTTACTGTGCTCAATACTAAATACAGATAGAACATAATGTTTTGTATCGTATTGTTTTGTTTATTTATAAAGCCGTTATACACAAAGCGAGTGTTTCAAAGCACTGTTTCTCTTCCCCCAGGGGGCTTTCAACATTACACAACAATAGACTCTGTTTTGCTGGAAATTCTTGAATCTTGATTACTGCAGCCTGCAGGAAACAACAGTCCACAGTACATCTATCTATATATGTAAAAGTCAAGTGTGGGTTTGAGGGTTTGTAGCGCAAAGTGTTGTTCCTCATACAATTCCACACCATTTCATCAATCTGCACCAAATTTAGCATAGTCACCTGTTAGGACCCTCCGGCCCTATTACATGTATCACTGGCTACATGACATTTGGAGTCACCAACCCTTTCCCCGGATTTCAGCGAAAGTTCAAATGTGTTTGTGGGTGTGTAGCCTGCCTACAATGTTCAGCGAAAGTTCAAATGTGTTTGTGGGTGTGGGGCCTGCCTACGATGTCTTAAACCAAGTTCACTGGGAAGGGAAACAACAACATGTATGAGAGGCGAATGGACCTGAGAAGGGAAGGTGAAAGCAGGTAGCATCCCAAATGTTTGCCACATCAGGTGAAATCAATTTTCCAGACGATTTTTTCTAGATGGTGCCTGCCGACAAAGCCGTACACCATGTTCACCGGAAGGGAAAGAACTTTTTTTTTTCTCAACAGGTCCCGACATGAGGAACAAAACAAAACCACGTTTCAAGGCTCTAGGATGCATGATTTTTGAGATATTTGCACCACAATGCACGGCACTGAACTGCACCATGCCAAGATAACGTGGAACGGTGACCTACAGGATCATTCATTTTCAACAATTAATGAGAGTGTTATCATGTCTGTCTACAGAACCCGTTCGGAGAACGGGAACTTTTGCTAGTATTTCTATGGATGGCAAATAGGATTTTAGACCCAGCAAATGGCCCCCAACAGGGCAGCCCTTCACCCCTTTAACAACTTTCTTATGATACCCATCCATAAATATTTTAGTCTGTAGCCAGCATTCCCGCATGATGAAAATGTTTGCACTCATCAGAATATCTAACCCCTGTTGCTGTGTAGTCAAAAGTTTATGCCCTCTTGTATTCCATGTAATCTGTTCAATCTTATCAGGGCCTCAACTCTGGAGTCAGGGGAAGGAACCTAGACAGCCAGGCCCATTCCTCCCTATGGTCCTTCTTTTGTTCACAATTACCATCGGCCCATGTGTTAAGTTGTACCTTACAACCAGCTTGAGTAGTAGTCATATTCATATCCAACTTAGAGGGAAAGGCTCTTGCCTCCCTTGGTCGCTTTCACTATAATTGGAGATGAGCAGCGCACATATGTGGATGTCGTATTATCATCACAAATTCAATAGATTCCATATAATATCTCTCATGTTTAAGACTCTGAAGGATGGGATTAAACAAAACATTATCAACATATGTGACCAATTTAAAGGCTTAATGTTTGTCTCTGGAAACAAGTTAGTTATTACAAAGCAGTCCCGATAGTATTATCCTGACCATCAGAGGGCCTCTCATGAATATCACGGGAAATACATAGGTCCTTTTAATTTGTGTCTCATGCCTCAGTGAGTGAGGAAGTGATGCCACCTCCTTTTCCCGCCTACACCCTGCCAGGCACCATCAGAGAGGATCATTATAGTTCCTTGAGCATCTGTATCATGGCAGTCTACTCTAACAACACTGATGAGTCTGATTGTGCTTAGGCTTAAGGACCCACATTGTTAAAACCCCCTTCTGGGAATGTACCCTCTGTTGCTGCCTTCTTGCTTTCTTCTTCGGCTTTCCTGGAATTAGCCTTATATCTGTCACTTTCTTCTCCAATGAGAACATCCGGGTGCTTCTCTCACCTGGACTAACTACTGTTTTCCTCCTAGGCCCTTCCTTCTTAGCCTTAATTACATCGGGCCTTTTTAATCTGCAGCGCTCCCTTCTTATCATGCAGCTCTCTTCATGTTCCTCCTCCACCTGACTAGGATATGGCCCGTCCACTTTAGTTAACTCCATGTCCTGTCTCAGCTTTGTATCAAACCATCCCTGCATATCCTAACTCGTATTCGGCTCTGCAGTCATCACGCAGACACCTGGCACTTCCATTAACTCCACTGAAACATTAGTATGGAGCGCCTCTGATTTCAGAAAATGATCTTCAATGGTGTGCAGCATGTGTGTGTTGCTCAACACCATCTTGTGTATCTTTCCACTCAGCTGTAAAATGATCTTTAACGTAAACTGCATAGTTTCCACACTATACCCACAAGCAGCACCACTAATCACAGTCGCTTTCACCAAAGCCTGGTCCACTTGCTCTCCAAACAAGTTTGGAGTAGCCGATAGCCCGGGAGTTATTATCAATGTGGATTTTTAATTGTCCTGGGTAATTACATCTAACCGAGCCTCCCCCTCTTCCTCCTGCGGTTTAGAGGTATTGTCTGTGGACACAGGGAAATAAGCTGTACTTGTATAACCCACCTTATTCTTATGAGTAATATTGCGTCCACCAACACTTTCCTCCAATCCTCCATCTGGGGCATTATCTATAATCCCCAGATCTGCTGTGTCATTAAACGAAGATGCCTTACTGTGCAATTTTCCTTTTTTATTTTTTAAGTATTTATAGAGCGCCGGAAGCCCAAAGGCATTAGGGAGCTACATGGATACAATCAAGACTAAACAGTTAAAACGGGACAATCAGACATAGAGAGTATAGCGAGACAAGGGTTAATAATTTGAAAATAAAGGTTTTTAGAGCTTGCCTGAAGATTTTTAAAGGGGCAGGGCATTCCAGAAGCAAGCTGCTTTAGCGGCAAATGATCTACCAGGGGGCCCTGTATCAGTCCAAGACTGGATGAGCGAAGAGATCTGATGGGTTGACAAAGCGGGACTAATGGTTTGAGGTATTCTGGAATAACACTGAAGAGGCAACAGTGTACCAAGGTGCCCACTTTGAAGCCAATCCGTTCCTGGAAGAGCAGCCAGTGCAGATATTTCCTGGGAACATAAATGTGTGTTCTTCTGTGAGTGTTAGTCACAACCCAGACTGCAACATTTTGGATCACATGACATCTCTTAAGGTCAGAGACTGAAGCTCCACTTAGCAGGGAGTTATAGTAATCTAATCTGGTCAGAATGGTAGCTTGTGCAATTGTGGCGCAGTCTCTCTCCTAAATGTAAGGGCCGATGTTCTTGAGGAGGCGTAGATAGTAATGACATGTATGGTTCACTTGAGTTATGTGGGTGTCTGCATTTAAGAAGGCCTCTAACTGAACCCCCAGGGTTTTTACTTTCCGTTGAGTTTTGATTACATTAGTCCCCATTACGGGTCCAGAGGTAACCCTGCCGGTGACACCGGCGGGTTGGCGCCGAACCCCAAAAAAATCACCGACGCCTGACTTGTCGGTAACACCAGTGGATTACAACCCCGGCGGTCCGGGGAGTCAGATGCCAGTAATTTGGAATGGGGACCATGGAAGCACCAGCACCATCGTTAACGGTGCCAGTGCTTCCGTGACAGCTTGCCTACCGTGGCTGCTGTGCCTGGCAGGGTCAGCCTTGTTGGGCACAGTGGCTCTGGCAGGCAAACCCGTAGTGTGCCGGTCCAGAAACAACGGTGCCGGTAGGCTTACCAGCGCTGTTGTTTCCGGACTCGCACCCTTGTAATGAGGCCCATTGTCTTTTATTAGAAAACTACTGTAGTCTATGCTCAGTTTGTCTCAGGCCTGCTTGTATCCAAAGTTCATTAGCTGCCGTTCAGATATAGCCAGTTCTCAGACATCCACTGTCAATATGGTCATAAATGATCATCAAGGCTATGGAGTCTGCAGCATAGTTCCCAGTAAGTTCCAGGACAATCTGGGTGTCATCGGCATAGTTTATGAAAATGACACCAAGCTTGTCAAAGAGAACACAGAGGGATATGATATATAGATTGAATAACACAGATGAAATGGATGCGCCCTGTGGCACTCCAGAGCGGATGGGAGCAGATATGGAAAAGGCAGATCCCCACTGTATTATGGATGCACGATTTGTAAGGAAAGAATGGAGCCATTCCACAGCCTCGTTAGAATATTGGCCTGAGTTTTTTAGGCCGTTAAGAAGCTGTCCATGGTCGATGAGATTGAAAACCGGGGAGAGGTCTAATAAAATCAACATCCCAGCCTTTCCTCTGTCCATGATCTCCAGCATTTGTGTCTGAAGGTCGACGAGGGCAGTCTCTGTGCTGAATGAAGGTCAAAAACTGTATTGTCTATTGTGAAGAATGTGATTGGATTTCACAAAGGATTGTACCTGGGTAGTGGCAAATTTGTCAAGTATTTTAAGAAGGAACTGTCAAATGGTAATGGATCTCAAATTGCTAGATTCCCTTGGGTAAATGTTTCTTTTTTTTGGGATTGGATAAATTGTAACTCTTTTGATGTCATTGGGTACATAGTTTTCCCTAAAAGAAGCATTACGTAGAAGTGTCTGAAAAGGAGCAAATCGGTCCTTATGTTCCAGAATCAGTTTTGGTAGCAGGAGATTGTGTGGACAGGAGGTAGGATGCATGGATGACAACATTTTAGTCATATCTTGGATGGAAATTGGCGAGAAAATACGTTTCTGGGAATCCCAACCTATAGGTAGTCCAGTTTCATACGAAAGAAGTTATGGTTTTGAGCAGCAATTATTTAGTTTTCACTGTTTAAGATTTTTGGCCCAAATGCAGTCTGTATTGAGGAGCAGTCTAGGTTAGTTTGTGTAAAATAAATCTGAGCTGCCTTAGGTTTTTCCAGAGACTTCAACATTTCCAAAAGCTTCCTGGTGTGGTAGGAGGAATACTCGATTTGGACATTAAAGAAGTTATTTTTAGTTTCCAAGATTAGGGTTTTGTAAGGTCTATTGGCCTCCTTTCAGGCAACCCTAGTATCTCTAGATTGCTGTTTGAGCCAGCAGGCTTCTAAAGCTCATCTATGTTCCCTCTGGAGTTTTAACTCTGAGTTTGATGTGTTGGATTGCCCCTAACTGTTTCGTTTTTATAGGATCTGATTGGTCGAGCATTTTAGTAAATATTTCAGAGAATGATGAGATTATACTGCCTACTAAATCATTTTGTTTTATGTTAGACATGATGTTGCTTATGCAAGGCTGCAGATCCTGGTATAAGATTCTTTTGAAATTTCTACCAATAACAGTTTTTGTATGATTAGGAAGCTTAGGTGGATGTTGTAGGCTTTGGACATTGAAGCTAATAACAAAGTGATCAGATCATATGCAAGGATTGGTTTAGATGTTGTTAACTAGGTGTTTCCTTGTCACATTCCAGTCAAGTATGTTAATTTTTGCTATTGTTGGTTCAATTCTGAACTTCATGTCTTAGCTGGCACATTAACTTGCAGAGTGCCAAACACCCAACGGGAACTCACCCAAAGTCCTCTGTCACTTGAATACCCTGCACAGCAATATTTAACCATTCAACAGCCTGTCTCATCTTATGCCACAGGTCTCAAACATTGTCCTCAGTTAGGCCTTATACCTCTCATACTGATGAGCCCCAATGAGCCACTGCACTGCTTCTCTGCTGTATCTGCAGTAAATGCACTGATTGGTGCAGTCTGCACAGCACTCCATGCTGGTTTGGTGTTTAAATCCACAACACCTGTAGCCTCCGTCCCAGGTCAGACAGCCATTAAAAAAATAGTGAAAGAACAGCAGCAGCCAGCAGCTCAACTCGGTATCAGGTAATATTATCCCCACCAAAAATATCGCCATACATATGGTCGTCAGGAACGGCCATAGGCGATATTTTTGCTGGGGATAATTTATGGGATAAATGGATGGGGGGGTTGCGGGGGTGTCCCCCGCTCCCTTTTAAAATATATGGGGGTTGCAGGGGTGTCCCCCGCAGGTTCCATGGGGTAATATTGCAGCAAAAATATGGCGAAATATTTGTATGGCGATATTTTTGCGGGGATATTATCACATGGAACCCTCAACTCAGTAACTGCACTCATCGGTGCACTCCAAGCAGCACTCTACGCTGGATTGGTGTTTGAATCTACAACACCTGTAGCCACTGTATCAGGTTAGATAGCCACAGAAAAGCAACCGGAAGAACAACAGCAGCCAGCAGTTCAGCATAGTAACTAAATTAAGTATACAACTCACCTGAGTTTAGGCACAAGAAATGCATGATTCTGGAAACCACTGGTTACTGGGGAGGAAGAGAATGCCACTGTGATAGAGATTGAGTCAAAGACCAAGCTACTCCTTCACCATTGTGTAGAGGTTTGCAAACACAACAGCAACATTAGAACATGCAAAATGTCAGCAAGACAAACAATGCTGCCACCACCATCACTTTTGCAGTCAGATGAGTGTAGTATATTTTTTACAAAACAAAGGGGGTCTGGGAATTTCTCTACCAGCACGAAGACAGGCCAATGACCTGTTCTTGGGTGAATAACCCCTGGGAGAGACTATACCAAGTCTTCAGCTCACTGTCCCTTTCACAGAGAAGACATTTCCAGCATATCAGTCTTTGTCCTGCCCAGGGGCAGTCTAGCACCGAAATGCTAGGCAATTCTCCTCTGAACAAGAGTACCAACAGCAATCACATACACGTGTTTCAGCCTTGTTGAGCATCATCAGTGAGGTGAAGCTGTGCCTCTCTAAGAACAGTGAGAAACCTTCTAGATATGGCGTCCGCTACACAATGTCGGGTACAGCGTTCTGGTCAATCACTATCTCCTCCACCAGCGCTAATTCACAGATGTGTTGTAAATCAACGTATAACCTTTATTGCATTCCCTATGATGAGCTAGCAATGCACCAGCATACTTTCCGGACCGCCAGACTGCGGAATGCCTGCAAACGCTGTTGCTCCCAGCAGGTCTAACCTGGCGAGAGCACCGGCCCCTGCAAGCATGGTTTTCACAGAAGCACTGGCACCGTTAGCAACAGTGCCGGTGCTTACGTGTACCCATTCCCGTGGAGCCATATGGGACTCCACGTGAATGGGGACTTACATTTCCCACTGCCTGACATCCTGGGCTGCCGGGACTTGTAATTTCCCGGTGTCACCAGGATCTCAGGCGGAGAAACAGTGTTACGAGGTCGACGGCAAACTGGCGGTAGCACCGGCGGGTTACTGCCGACCTTGTAATGAGGCCCCTTGTGTCTGTCAATTTCTGAGAACATGGGCAGAAACTTTATTTGCTATATGTTTCATTTGTTAGATATGTGGCACCTTGCGGCACCGTTCAATTCATAATCAATCCCTGCACTATCTTCCCCTCATGAGGTCTGCTTCTGTTAGCAACATATGACTAAGACATGCTTCCTTGTTCTGTGCCTGGGAAGGAATTTCAACTCATACTCATGACCAATCGCAGCACATCTCTACACCGTGTTCAAGCTGCTAGCCTTGTCAGCACATTTCTTATGTGTGAGCAGAAACCAAATACATTTTTAATGTGTGGAATAATTCATGAGGTTTAGAGGCCTACCGAGATCTAGATGGCCTATGACCTACCTTTATTTTGAGGCCTATTTAATGTATTCACACCTGAAGGATATTAGTTATGCTTGTGTTTTTTTCTATTTCTTTTACTTTGTGCTGCTTCTAATAAATACTCAGCCTATTAGCTAAAGTCTTGCCTACCTCTTGGGGCCTACTCTCCTGCATGCGTGTGTGTTTATACTGTATTGATTTGAGATGTGTGCGTATTGGCTGGATATGTCTACTATCTTTCTCTACATTTGAACTCTAAGTATATATGTATGTGTCTTGCCATTTACTGTTTACCTCTCAGTTATGGAATGTGGCGGGAATGACAGTGTGATTTACTTGCAGTCTGTTCTTTTGGCCTTTGGTGTGGTTTCAGACTCATGTTTTATGGGGTTTCTTAAAAGTATATTTTCTCTCACGTGTGAGATATATGACGTTCATCTCAACATTACCGCTGTTCATTCCTTACAGAACTAAATCCCTCATGACCTCCTTATCTCTTAATTCCTGTTTGTGCGCCCAATTGCATTTTTCTTTTGGAACCCATATCTTGCGGATGTTTCATAGGTTATCTCCCCCTCTTGCGTCATCCCAGGGGCTGCAGCCAAAGAAACAGCAACCTACATCCCCTGTGGGATGTACATAGCATGCAATATCATTTTCAGGATCTGGGGGTGGTGCCCAAAGGGTTCCTGGCGGGCCAATTCGATGGTCTATGGGAACCATATTTGGTTTGGGTTTTATCTCTGCCTCATCTGCTTGGGTGTTCTCATGTTTCTAAGGAGGAGTGGCATTCCCTACCTTTACTGCAAGTCATTTTACACCATCTTTACAGGACACACAACAGACTATCAGACACAGGTGAGAGTGTTTTTGGACCTCACTGGATACTACATGCCTTTCATTAAAGGGGAATGGAACGGTTTCCCTTCGCTTGAATAACTTGCCATTCAATAGTTTTCCAAAGAATGTCAGCTGGATTCCTGACTGCCCAAAGGACTATTAGAACTTAAAAGATAATTTGTGCAGGGCCCAGTTATGCAGTTCCTGGATTATGGACAGGAATTAAATGTAAAGATAGATAGCTGTGAGGGGCATGTGACAGAATGCCAACTGTTGAGGGTGGCATAGCCTCGTTTTTATTCACCTAAAATTATGCAAGTAATTCTGTTTGTGAAGGGGTTGTCTGCTAGTCAGACCCCATTCCATAAATGATCCTTGCCAAAAGTATAGGACAGATGTGCCTTTTCCATACTCCATTTGGAGGCTATATAAACAACTAAATTACATTTCTGTTAGAAGTGCTGAAAATCCCACTGCACATGAAATTATGAATTATACTTTTTACGTGGTCAATTCGGCAGAAAATAGCATTCTGCAAATAGCTCAGCCAGAAAAACAGATTTAATTCTAACAGCACAAAGTGTAGGTCAGATGAAAGTTCAGAGCACAGCTTAACAAATAATGGAGAGCACCAACTGTAAAACATATTGAAGGGGTATTAAGCTCTGAATATGCAAAGAGAAGGGAACCAAGGAAGAAGGGGAAGCCTGAGGGCTCTGAATAAGGCAAGGTTAACAACAACACTGTCATTGTTACCCCTCCAACATATTGTGCAGTCAGGAAAGGCCAAGGAGTGACAATGACGTGTAGTCTTGCCAGTGGGTATGGTACATTACACCCTTGCTCACCTTGATCCTGTGATCCCACAACAGGATCAACGTTAGCCACTGCATGGTAGTCCTGATGCAGCAAGTCATCTGTTATCTTGTGCAGATGCCTAAACTGATGCCGAAGGTAACATTAATTTTAGTGTTACTCCTACTGTTACATAGTAGCAGCTATGAAACATATATGGAAAATAGCAACAGTTTGGTTTATAAAAACATGGGTCTATCTTCGAATTGTGGATGGTTGCCATGTATGCCACCCCATCTCTCTTTTTATATAGTAGTCTACAACTACTGCTTCAGTTAATCTTTTTTGGACTTTTGTAAGCCCAAAGGAATGGCCAACATTTTTTTTTTTAACACTCAGAGTACAACGCTCCACTTCATTCTTCAACTTCTCGATTATATAGCACTGTAGAATACATACCTGTTCTGATGCTTAATTATCGTTGTGTGTGGCGGTGCTTTGCCACTGGTGTGGTAGTAAATGTCAGTCCACATGAGGGAAATACTTAGAGTGAGGAGCTATTGCTGGCTTCGCCATTTGAATACCTAGGCCAAAATGTTCTCTAAACTGGGTGTTCATTTCAATGGTGATGCATTTAGGTGTTGCCTGGACAACCAAAATAGCAGCTGTACCAGCTGAAGTAGCTCACAAGTGGCAATGCACAATTTATTTTATTTTATTTTATTGTGTATTTATAGCAGCGCACAAAACCCTCAGGCAGTAAGTGTGAAATTACATTCTACAAAGTGCAAGACCACACAAAAGGGTTACAACATATAGGTGGATCTTGAAAGCATAATATGGCAGAGCCATGCCTCATGGTACAGAGGATGCTGCAGCTGTACAGGTAAGCATAAAGGACAAAGTAAAGGTAGGTGAACAGTCTGGCTACTTAAGGTCTACAAATAGGCATAAAGACAAGTCCCGATGGACATACTGATTACAATGCTACACCCAGTGGGCTGGGGGCTACATATACACAGAGAGTCATAAGTCAATGGGAAATGGTCTTATGATAGCCAAGAGGTTGCAGGGATAGCATATATATGGGGAGCAATAAAATACTGTGCAGCATAAAAGGATGGTTACAGATGCAGATGGGTGAACACGTTGCAGACACACCCTGGAAAAGCCTCACCCAGCCTCACAATGGGACTCTGTATGGTTGTGTCAAGAATGTGATTCCATAAACGGGGCCAAATAGTAGGTTGAGTGTAAACAAGGCAGCTTTTATTCGTGTCACAATGGTTCTAATAGAAAAGGAGCATATATGTTCCTTCATAATTCAGTTAACCCATGAAAGGCTCTTGCTTTAGGATTCAAAAATCCACTTTAACCTGGCCAAATCGTACTTTTCTTTTAGTTGGCATACATTGTGCTTTATCGAATGTTAAGCCAGCGCTTTCAAATGGTACACTGGTTGTAGATGTTATTATTGTTTAAAATGTGTGTGTATATATATTGGCTTACCCATTACTATTTCTTCAAGCCTAGTTACTCCCCTTTACAGATCAACATAGAAATGCTTAAATTCAAAATGTATTCAATGATTAATTTACCACATTACAAGGTTTCAATATTAATTATTTTGAAAACACATCACCAGTTAATTTGATAGTGAGTGCATGCCCTCCTGATCCATTTTAGGTTCATGTTTGATTCAAATTCAATGTTTCCAGGTTGAAACTACACTTAGACAACAGTACAGATTCACACTTAAATCAGTTCAATGCCATATCTGTGCTTCATAACAAAGCTCTATGGCTAGTCTTGCGGGCCATGGGTTAGTTCTGTTTTCTAACCAATGTATAACATCACTAAGTAGAAGTTGGAGATCATATAGAGAAGAACATGCAGAAATAGCTGTGAAATAAACAGGCCATATTGACCCACATTTCTGTGCAGAAACATTCTTGTAAAACCTGACACGTAACCCAAAACATAGGCAAAAGGTACCACAAATTTGAGTTGTCTAAACAAAGACACATTGTGCACAGCAATAGCCTACATACAGCGCTCTGAGGCCTACGGGTGTATATCACTACATAAAAATGAAAACATTTTTTAAAAAATACACTTGGTGAGCAAACACATGTAGTAATCCTTTCTGTTATATCATTCATTCACTTATAAAACCGCATACACTTGTTTGTAATCTAACAGACCATGTACACATTAGTTCCGTGTATTATAAATGATTGCATGTGTCATGTAGGATTCAGTAAGATTATTGTTAAAATCTCCAGGTCATTATGACTTTTGCACTGTGCGCCTGCCCTCCTGGGTTTATAAACCACAGAGATTAAGTCCCTAAAGTCATTGCATATGCTATAAACCCTGTTGCCAGCATCACACATGCACCTTCGAAGCTATGCACAAAAGGAGAGCCCCTGTCTTCCACCATGCTGAATGTGGAGGCCTAATTGGAAACAGGGATTCCTCTTTTTTTTTGTTTTATCTAAGCACATTATATCAGCAGGTGAGTTGCGTGAGTTATTTGAGTTATGTGAGTAGGCTGAAAGCCGGGGCACTGGTAATATACAGTTTTGATTTTACATGTTTCATTTATAATGTGATATAGATAAAGGGAAACATTCGGAGGGACTGTGTGGTTTTGCAGATTACATGAGGGCAGGGGGCTGCGTTATTGGGAAGCAAAATCAACATGCATAGTTTCAAGATCAGATAAAAAGTGCCCATTATAACAAAACTTGCACAAAGCTATAAAATATTATCTAAAGAAATTAAGTGACTTTTTGGCATCAGGTTAAGCTAAAAACATCGACCATGTTGTATTATGAATGTAAATACACTGTGTTCTTAAATAATGGGAACGTGTTCTGACAGTCCAGAAACAAAACCAGAAAAAAGTACAAGCAAATAAAATGGGCAGGTGTAAAAGGATGTGGTACAGTTAAATCATTTGGGAGCAAGAAAGATGAATAATCCAATATAATCCAATTCCTTTACTCGAGACATGCCAGGGGGCTTCCACGAACTGTACCAACATCTCATAAAGTCTATTCAAGTTGTTTTACATTAAAGGAAAAACATCTCATCTCTAGATTTCCGAGGTTCTCCGAGTCAGTGGGCTAGGTATCACATGGGGACATCGCCAGTGCCTTCCAACATGACCTCACTCAAAGTACAACTAATGACTCTTAACACCCAAAACATCTTTGATCATCAAAGTCATGTTAGACAAGTGGCATCATCCTAGCAAAATGGATAAAGAGATTCCCGGCTTGACATCTCCATCCATGGAACTATTGACTCTATAAATCACCTCACTCCCAAAGTGCCTATATTTTATAGCAGGATGACAACAAAGGGGCCTGTCTTGTCCTCTCTTGTTTACAGCTTCAAGGCACTTCTCAATTTATTACAACCAGGGCTGTATGGTTTGAACAGATAACACTAATGTGCAAGCACTTTATTTTTGCTCAATCTAGTACATTGTGTGACCTATAGTTCAGTTGTTAATATAATCAAAGATAGTGCATCTTTTGTTCTCTTCAAGACATAGCTCCAGGTTATCCTCATTGTTTACCCTTCAATGTTTTTGAGGAAGAGCACAAGTATCTCTTCAGTCAGGCTACCTTTTAATAGAGGGTAAGGGCAGTGATGTTGCTCCAGTGCATAGGGCATAATGATACAGAGTGACTCATTTTTATATGGATGTAAGCTGAAAGAGACAGTCATTTGGTGAACATGGAGGATGATGCATTGTGTCCGAAATCGACATTTATGTGAAATATATTTTCAGCAGAGTGTTTGGGTGAGTGGAGATAAATATATACCACATAAAACAAACAATAAATACCTAAAAATGTCCATATCTTATCAGCAGCTGCGATTATAAGCACATTACCACGGAGGTGGCTAAAATTACCATGCTCTTTCCAACACCATTTCTTTAGCATTTAGAACCTTAATTATACAGAACCATAGCCCCAATAATGACATCAACGAGGCTAGATCATTCCAGGCAGCAAGCCCAGAATGTGCCTCCTTGAATGCGACCACAGACCACTACAAAACAAGTCAAATGTAACTCATACAACTTTGCAAATGCAGGACACTTGGTTAGAAAATGTCTATTCGCCTCAACATCAATTTTACATAAGCAACATATGCAATCAGACGGTGCTATGCCATGCCAATGTCCAGTTACAGCAAGAGTCAGATTACTCAGCTGCATAAGCATGATTATCCTTCGCTGTTCTGGTGAAGGATAAATGACCAAACACTTAGCAGGCATCTGACATTTCCTGTATAATCTCAAAATTCATGAACGCTCTTTAAATTGGATACATATTCCTGTATTTTCATCCAGTCCCATTCCCGGCCCTAGTTTTACATTCCTGCACTACCACTCATTAGCCATGCTCCAACTTTGGATACCATCCAATCTCCTCAAAGTTCTACTCACAGCGGTTTCTGAAACTCTCTAAACCACAGGTGAGTTTTCCGTTCATAGCATCACCCAAAAGTTGCAACAGAGGACAAGTTGTAGTCATCATTATCTTTATATATAACATTTCCCCTTTTAAGCAGATCAGAGGATTGCATGAAGGTCTGCCCCAACTCAAAGCAAATGGCTTCAACAGGTATCCCTTGCAGAAGCCCTACTATCCTTCTCCATATTAACCCTTCAAGTTTCTTTTTAGCCAAGCGCCATGACTTGCATAGCTGAACTCCAGACCATATGATAACATAGTGATGAGGCACTGTTTATAAGCCAAACAGACCCCTTCTATGCTGTAACCAGATGATTTCTGAGCAAATCTTTTAATCACAAGCATCAGGGTCATAGCTCTTGATTAATTATTCGCAATTAATTCTGTACAGTTGCCCGTATCCTTGACTGCATGACCTAAATAAACATAGGAGGACACTCTCTGTATACTCTTGCAGCCAAAATGAATCATTTGCCTACAATCTTTACCTCTCCCAATCCTCATATACTTGGGTTTCCCGGTGTTAATTTGAAGGTCATTATCCATAGAACACTCACACAACTTGGCAGCAATTTTTCTTACGCCAAAGTAGGTGTGGTCAAAAACAAGCAAATTGTCGCCATATGCTCGCCAATTTACATGAGTTTTCACAATTATGGGTGGGAAGTGCTTAGCTCCTTCAAGATAGTCAGACATGTCTGCCAGATATAGGTTGAAAGGCCCCACTGCTTCACTCTACTTTTAATTACTACATCCTTAGAAAACCTTACCTAACTGTTCATGTTCACTCTTATTCTGGTATCTGAGCGTAATTGATTTAGAAAACACGATAAGTGCATTGGAATACCTCTGTCCTTAAGCTTATTCCACAATTTGCCCCTGTTTACCAGATCTGTTTACCTGTTTTTGTCATCCTAGACTCCTCTGTTAATGTATTCAAGGCTAATATATTATGCACCATAGAGCAACCAGCCAAGAAACCAGTCTGAAACGGACTGAGGACATTTTTATCCTTGATCCAATCTGTAAGTTCTGTCAATAAGCATGCACCAAAGATCTTATTAGGAACATTTAATAGTGCCAACAATCTATAGTTACTTGGGTCATTTCTGTTCCCTTTATAAAAGCTGGAGCACAATGGCCCTCTTCCAGGACTCAGGAATGATACCCGTCCTGATTGCTTTCTTGAACAATGTACGTAGTATCTACGGCTAAAACTCTGGATTACTTTTGATAACTAATAGCTAGGCCTTCTGGGCCAGGTGCTCTTGACTTATTCAACCTATGAAAACGTCCAAAATGTCATCCATTGTAATACACATATTTACAAACCTCAGTTGCACTGGATTCTGTACCATATTTAGTACCCAAACAACTCAATCAGACATCCTCACTTATAGGGTTAACAAGAGTGCCAGGACTGTCACCCGTAATATTATTGAACCTTCTCCAAACTTGTTCATGTCAGCAGTCCTTAATACATATAACATGTCCTGTCATTCTGCATGTGTGACAGCAAACTGATGCCTTTTAATCCAGTTACCATACTGGTGCTTCAACCACCTTAATCGACCACATTGTTCCTCATGACTATCCACCCAATTTATAGACTTACCTACTTTGTTGCCTCAACTCACTTTTGGCATTGCAGATTTCAAGGTCAAACAGACCCTTCCCCATCCTATGTGCAGTAGTCATACGATTTCTCCCAATTGGCAAAAAGCTTCCCATTATTCGTCTGATTCGATCAACCACCGCATTCGGGTCACTCACCATAACCCCCTCAAGAAAATCATCAAGGGGCAAAGATGCAGTGTATCTGCATATCACTCTCATATGCCACTCCGACCATCCAACCTGTTTAGCCTTAATATCAACCTCTACGTCACCAATCATATGTGACAGCCCTACCTCCCCATTATGCATGGCAAATGTTAGGGACAAGGGGACCTGGTCGCTACATTCATTAAAATCCCCACCTCGATGATTTATATATTGTAGGATTACTGCATTTCAGAAGCAATAATCAGTCCTCATTTGAACCTCTCCCATTCTACCTGTGAATTTACCAGGCACATCCTTTTTTTTACCCTGCCATTTCACATCCCAAGTCCTGAAGAAATGCCATTAATTTATTTCCATGCCAATTTTCCTTTCGTTGCGACATAACACTTATCGGCATCACTTCCCGATATTTACTTTGCACCAATTTATCAATACAATGGACATTTAGGTCCCACCAGTCACCATCATATCAGAAGTAAAATCCCACTTTACTGTGCTCAATACTAAATACAGATAGAACATAATGTTTTGTATCGTATTGTTTTGTTTATTTATAAAGCGGTTATACACAAAGCGAGTGCTTCAAAGCACTGTTTCTCTTCCCCCAGGGGGCTTTCAACATTACACAACAATAGACTCTGTTTTGCTGGAAATTCTTGAATCTTGATTACTGCAGCCTGCAGGAAACAACAGTCCACAGTACATCTATCTATATATGTAAAAGTCAAGTGTGGGTTTGAGGGTTTGTAGCGCAAAGTGTTGTTCCTCATACAATTCAACACCATTTCATCAATCTATTACATGTATCACTGGCTACATGACATTTGGAGTCACCAACCCTTTCCCCGGATTTCAGCGAAAGTTCAAATGTGTTTGTGGGTGTGTAGCCTGCCTACAATGTTCAGCGAAAGTTCAAATGTGTTTGTGGTGTGTGTGGCCTGCCTACGATGTCTTAAACCAAGTTCACTGGGAAGGGAAACAACAACATGTATGAGAGGCGAATGGACCTGAGAAGGGAAGGTGAAAGCAGGTAGCATCCCAAATGTTTGCCACATGAGGTGAAATCAATTTTCCAGACGATTTTTTCTAGATGGTGCCTGCCGACAAAGCCGTAAACCATGTTCACCGGAAGGGATAGAACTTTTTTTTTTCTCAACAGGTCCCGACATGAGGAACAAAACAAAACCACGTTTCAAGGCTCTAGGATGCATGATTTTTGAGATATTTGCACCACAATGCACGGCACTGAACTGCACCATGCCAAGATAACGTGGAACGGTGACCTACAGGATCATTCATTTTCAACAATTAATGAGAGTGTTATCATGTCTGTCTACAGAACCCGTTCGGAGAACGGGAACTTTTGCTAGTATTTCTATGGATGGCAAATAGGATTTTAGACCCAGCAAATGGCCCCCAACAGGGCAGCCCTTCACCGCTTTAACAACTTTCTTATGATACCCATCCATAAATATTTTAGTCTGTAGCCAGCATTCCCGCATGATGAAAATGTTTGCACGCATCAGAATATCTAACCCCTGTTGCTGTGTAGTCAAAAGTTTATGCCCTCTTGTATTCCATGTAATCTGTTCAATCTTATCAGGGCCTCAACTCTGGAGTCAGGGGAAGGAACCTAGACAGCCAGGCCCATTCCTCCCTATGGTCCTTCTTTTGTTCACAATTACCATCGGCCCATGTGTTAAGTTGTACCTTACAACCAGCTTGAGTAGTAGTCATATTCATATCCCACTTAGAGGGAAAGGCTCTTGCCTCCCTTGGTCGCTTTCACTATAATTGGAGATGAGCAGCGCATATATGTGGATGTCGTATTATCATCACAAATTCAGTAGATTCCATATAATATCTCTCATGTTTAAGACTCTGAAGGCTGGGATTAAACAAAACATTATCAACATATGTGACCAATTTAAAGGCTTAATGTTTGTCTCTGGAAACAAGTTAGTTATTACAAAGCAGTTCCAATAGTATTATCCTGACCATCAGAGGGCCTCTCATGAATATCACGGGAAATACATAGGTCCTTTTAATTTGTGTCTCATGCCTCAGTGAGTGAGGAAGTGATGCCACCTCCTTTTCCCGCCTACACCCTGCCAGGCACCATCAGAGAGGATCATTATAGTTCCTTGAGCCTCTGTATCATGGCAGTCTACTCTAACAACACTGATGAGTCTGATTGTGCTTAGGCTTAAGGACCCACATTGTTAAAACCCTCTTCTGGGAATGTACCCTCTGTTGCTGCCTTCTTGCTTTCTTCTTCGGCTTTCCTGGAATTAGCCTTATATCTGTCACTTTCTTCTCCAATGAGAACATCCGGGTACTTCTCTCACCTGGACTAACTACTGTTTTCCTCCTAGGCCCTTCCTTCTTAGCCTTAATTACATTGGGCCTTTTTAATCTGCAGCGCTCCCTTCTTATCATGCAGCTCTCTTCATGTTCCTCCTCCACCTGACTAGGATATGGCCCGTCCACTTTAGTTAACTCCATGTCCTGTCTCAGCTTTGTATCAAACCATCCCTGCATATCCTAACTCGTATTCGGCTCTGCAGTCATCACGCAGACACCTGGCACTTCCATTAACTCCACTGAAACATTAGTATGGAGCGCCTCTGATTTCAGAAAATGATCTTCAATGGTGTGCAGCATGTGTGTGTTGCTCAACACCATCTTGTGTATCTTTCCACTCAGCTGTAAAAGGATCTTTAACGTAAACTGCATAGTTTCCACACTATACCCACAAGCAGCACCACTAATCACAGTCGCTTTCACCAAAGCCTGGTCCACTTGCTCTCCAAACAAGTTTGGAGTAGCCGATAGCCCGGGAGTTATTATCAATGTGGATTTTTAATTGTCCTGGGTAATTGCATCTAACCGAGCCTCCCCCTCTTCCTCCTGCGGTTTAGAGGTATTGTCTGTGGACACAGGGAAATAAGCTGTACTTGTATAACCCACCTTATTCTTATGAGTAATATTGCGTCCACCAACACTTTCCTCCAATCCTCCATCTGGGGCATTATCTATAATCCCCAGATCTGCTGTGTCATTAAACGAAGATGCCTTACTGTGCAATTTTCCTTTTTTATTTTTTAAGTATTTATAGAGCGCCGGAAGCCCAAAGGCATTAGGGAGCTACATGGATACAATCAAGACTAAACAGTTAAAATGGGACAATCAGACATAGAGAGTATAGCGAGACAAGGGTTAATAATTTGAAAATAAAGGTTTTTAGAGCTTGCCTGAAGATTTTTAAAGGGGCAGGGCATTCCAGAAGCAAGCTGCTTTAGCGGGAAATGATCTACCAGGGGGCCCTGTATCAGTCCAAGACTGGATGAGCGAAGAGATCTGATGGGTTGACAAAGCGGGACTAATGGTTTGAGGTATTCTGGAATAACACTGAAGAGGCAACAGTGTACCAAGGTGCCCACTTTGAAGCCAATCCGTTCCTGGAAGAGCAGCCAGTGCAGATTTTTCCTGGGAACATAAATGTGTGTTCTTCTGTGAGTGTTAGTCACAACCCAGACTGCAACATTTTGGATCACATGACATCTCTTAAGGTCAGAGACTGAAGCTCCACTTAGCAGGGAGTTATAGTAATCTAATCTGGTCAGAATGGTAGCTTGTGCAATTGTGGCGCAGTCTCTCTCCTAAATGTAAGGGCCGATGTTCTTGAGGAGGCGTAGATAGTAATGACATGTATGGTTCACTTGAGTTATGTGGGTGTCTGCATTTAAGAAGGCCTCTAACTGAACCCCCAGGGTTTTTACTTTCCGTTGAGTTTTGATTACATTAGTCCCCATTACGGGTCCAGAGGTAACCCTGCCGGTGACACCGGCGGGTTGGCGCCGGACCCCAAAAAAATGACCGACGCCTGACTTGTCGGTAACACCAGTGGATTACAACCCCGGCGGTCCGGAGAGTCAGATGCCAGTAATTTGGAATGGGGACCATGGAAGCACCAGCACCATCGTTAACGGTGCCAGTGCTTCCGTGACAGCTTGCCTACCGTGGCTGCTGTGCCTGGCAGGGTCAGCCTTGTTGGGCACAGTGGCTCTGGCAGGCAAACCCGTAGTGTGCCGGTCCAGAAACAACGGTGCCGGTAGGCTTACCAGCGCTGTTGTTTCCGGACTGGCACCCTTGTAATGAGGCCCATTGTCTTTTATTAGAAAACTACTGTAGTCTATGCTCAGTTTGTCTCAGGCCTGCTTGTATCCAAAGTTCATTAGCTGCCGTTCAGATATAGCCAGTTCTCAGACATCCACTGTCAATATGGTCATAAATGATCATCAAGGCTCTGGAGTCTGCAGCATAGTTCCCAGTAAGTTCCAGGACAATCTGGGTGTCATCGGCATAGTTTATGAAAATGACACCAAGCTTGTCAAAGAGAACACAGAGGGATATGATATATAGATTGAATAACACAGATGAAATGGATGCGCCCTGTGGCACTCCAGAGCGGATGGGAGCAGAGATGGAAAAGGCAGATCCCCACTGTATTATGGATGCACGATTTGTAAGGAAAGAATGGAGCCATTCCACAGCCTCGTTAGAATATTGGCCTGAGTTTTTTAGGCCGTTAAGAAGCTGTCCATGGTCGATGAGATTGAAAACCGGGGAGAGGTCTAATAAAATCAACATCCCAGCCTTTCCTCTGTCCATGATCTCCAGCATTTGTGTCTGAAGGTCGACGAGGGCAGTCTCTGTGCTGAATGAAGGTCGAAAACTGTATTGTCTATTGTGAAGAATGTGATTGGATTTCACAAAGGATTGTACCTGGGTAGTGACAAATTTGTCAAGTATTTTAAGAAGGAACTGTCAAATGGTAATGGATCTCAAATTGCTAGATTCCCTTGGGTAAATGTTTCTTTTTTTTGGGATTGGATAAATTGTAACTCTTTTGATGTCATTAGGTACATAGTTTTCCCTAAAAGAAGCATTACGTAGAAGTGTCTGAAAAGGAGCAAATCGGTCCTTATGTTCCAGAATCAGTTTTGGTAGCAGGAGATTGTGTGGACAGGAGGTAGGATGCATGGATGACAACATATTAGTCATATCTTGGATGGAAATTGGCGAGAAGATACGTTTCTGGGAATCCCAACCTATAGGTAGTCCAGTTTCATACGAAAGAAGTTATGGTTTTGAGCAGCAATTATTTAGTTTTCACTGTTTAAGATTTTTGGCCCAAAGGCAGTCTGTATTGAGGAGCAGTCTAGGTTAGTTTGTGTAAAATAAATCTGAGCTGCCTTAGGTTTTTCCAGAGACTTCAACATTTCCAAAAGCTTCCTGGTGTGGTAGGAGGAATACTCGATTTGGACATTAAAGAAGTTATATTTAGTTTCCAAGATTAGGGTTTTGTAAGGTCTATTGGCCTCCTTTCAGGCAACCCTAGTATCTCTAGATTGCTGTTTGAGCCAGCAGGCTTCTAAAGCTCATCTATGTTCCCTCTGGAGTTTTAACTCTTAGTTTGATGTGTTGGATTGCCCCTAACTGTTTCGTTTTTATAGGATCTGATTGGTCGAGCATTTTGGTAAATATTTCAGAGAATGATGAGATCACACTGCCTACTAAATCATTTTGTTTTATGTTAGACATGATGTTGCTTATGCAAGGCTGCAGATCCTGGTATAAGATTCTTTTGAAATTTCTACCAATAACAGTTTTTGTATGATTAGGAAGCTTAGGTGGATGTTGTAGGCTTTGGACATTGAAGCTAATAACAAAGTGATCAGATCATATGCAAGGATTGGTTGAGATGTTGTTAACTAGGTGTTTCCTTGTCACATTCCAGTCAAGTATGTTAATTTTTGCTATTGTTGGTTCAATTCTGAACTTCATGTCTTAGCTGGCACATTAACTTGCAGAGTGCCAAACACCCAACGGGAACTCACCCAAAGTCCTCTGTCACTTGAATACCCTGCACAGCAATATTTAACCATTCAACAGCCTGTCTCATCTTATGCCACAGGTCTCAAACATTGTCCTCAGTTAGGCCTTATACCTCTCATACTGATGAGCCCCAATGAGCCACTGCACTGCTTCTCTGCTGTATCTGCAGTAAATGCACTGATTGGTGCAGTCTGCACAGCACTCCATGCTGGTTTGGTGTTTAAATCCACAACACCTGTAGCCTCCGTCCCAGGTCAGACAGCCATTAAATAAATACTGAAAGAACAGCAGCAGCCAGCAGCTCAACTCGGTATCAGGTAATATTATCCCCACCAAAAATATCGCCATACATATGGTCGTCAGGAACGGCCATAGGCGATATTTTTGGTGGGGATAATTTATGGGATAAATGGATGGGGGGGTTGCGGGGGTGTCCCCCGCTCCCTTTTAAAATATATGGGGGTTGCAGGGGTGTCCCCCGCAGGTTCCATGGGGTAATATTGCAGCAAAAATATGGCGAAATATTTGTATGGCGATATTTTTGCGGGGATATTATCACATGGAACCCTCAACTCAGTAACTGCACTCATCGGTGCACTCCAAGCAGCACTCTACGCTGGATTGGTGTTTGAATCCACAACACCTGTAGCCACTGTATCAGGTTAGATAGCCACAGAAAAGCAACCGGAAGAACAACAGCAGCCAGCAGTTCAGCATAGTAACTAAATTAAGTATACAACTCACCTGAGTTTAGGCACAAGAAATGCATGATTCTGGAAACCACTGGTTACTGGGGAGGAAGAGAATGCCATTGTGATAGAGATTGAGTCAAAGACCAAGCTACTCCTTCACCATTGTGTAGAGGTTTGCAAACACAACAGCAACATCAGAACATGCAAAATGTCAGCAATACAAACAATGCTGCCACCACCACCACTTTTGCAGTCAGATGAGTGTAGTATATTTTTTACAAAACAAAGGGGGTCTGGGAATTTCTCTACCAGCACGAAGACAGGCCAATGACCTGTTCTTGGGTGAATAACCCCTGGGAGAGACTATACCAAGTCTTCAGCTCACTGTCCCTTTCACAGAGAAGACATTTCCAGCATATCAGTCTTTGTCCTGCCCAGGGGCAGTCTAGCACCGAAATGAATCTCCTCTGAACAAGAGTACCAACAGCAATCACATACACGTGTTTCAGCCTTGTTGAGCATCATCAGTGAGGTGAAGCTGTGCCTCTCTAAGAACAGTGAGAAACCTTCTAGATATGGCGTCCGCTACACAATGTCGGGTACAGCGTTCTGGTCAATCACTATCTCCTCCACCAGCGCTAATTCACAGATGTGTTGTAAATCAACGTATAACCTTTATTGCATTCCCTATGATGAGCTAGCAATGCACCAGCATACTTTCCGGACCGCCAGACTGCGGAATGCCTGCAAAGGCTGTTGCTCCCAGCAGGTCTAACCTGGCGAGAGCACCGGCCCCTGCAAGCATGGTTTTCACAGAAGCACTGGCACCGTTAGCAACAGTGCCGGTGCTTACGTGTACCCATTCCCGTGGAGCCATATGGGACTCCACGTGAATGGGGACTTACATTTCCCACTGCCTGACATCCTGGGCTGCCGGGACTTGTAATTTCCCGGTGTCACCAGGATCTCAGGCGGAGAAACAGTGTTACGAGGTCGACGGCAAACTGGCGGTAGCACCGGCGGGTTACTGCCGACCTTGTAATGAGGCCCCTTGTGTCTGTCAATTTCTGAGAACATGGGCAGAAACTTTATTTGCTATATGTTTCATTTGTTAGATATGTGGCACCTTGCGGCACCGTTCAATTCATAATCAATCCCTGCACTATCTTCCCCTCATGAGGTCTGCTTCTGTTAGCAACATATGACTAAGACATGCTTCCTTGTTCTGTGCCTGGGAAGGAATTTCAACTCATACTCATGACCAATCGCAGCACATCTCTACACCGTGTTCAAGCTGCTAGCCTTGTCAGCACATTTCTTATGTGTGAGCAGAAACCAAATACATTTTTAATGTGTGGAATAATTCATGAGGTTTAGAGGCCTACCGAGATCTAGATGGCCTATGAACTACCTTTATTTTGAGGCCTATTTAATGTATTCACACCTGAAGGATATTAGTTATGCTTGTGTTGTTTTCTATTTCTTTTACTTTGTGCTGCTTCTAATAAATACTCAGCCTATTAGCTAAAGTCTTGCCTACCTCTTGGGGCCTACTCTCCTGCATGCGTGTGTGTTTATACTGTATTGATTTGACATGTGTGCGTATTGGCTGGATATGTCTACTATCTTTCTCTACATTTGAACTCTAAGTGTATATGTATGTGTCTTGCCATTTACTGTTTACCTCTCAGTTATGGAATGTGGCGGGAATGACAGTGTGATTTACTTGCAGTCTGTTCTTTTGGCCTTTGGTGTGGTTTCAGACTCATGTTTTATGGGGTTTCTTAAAAGTATATTTTCTCTCACGTGTGAGATATATGACGTTCATCTCAACATTACCGCTGTTCATTCCTTACGGAACTAAATCCCTCATGACCTCCTTATCTCTTAATTCCTGTTTGTGCGCCCAATTGCATTTGTCTTTTGGAACCCATATCTTGCGGATGTTTCATAGGTTATCTCCCCCTCTTGCGTCATCCCAGGGGCTGCAGCCAAAGAAACAGCAACCTACATCCCCTGTGGGATGTACATAGCATGCAATATCATTTTCAGGATCTGGGGGTGGTGCCCAAAGGGTTCCTGGCGGGCCAATTCGATGGTCTATGGGAACCATATTTGGCTTGGGTTTTATCTCTGCCTCATCTGCTTGGGTGTTCTCATGTTTCTAAGGAGCAGTGGCATTCCCTACCTTTACTGCAAGTCATTTTACACCATCTCTACAGGACACACAACAGACTATCAGACACAGGTGAGAGTGTTTTTGGACCTCACTGGATACTACATGCCTTTCATTAAAGGGGAATGGAACGGTTTCCCTTCGCTTGAATAACTTGCCATTCAATAGTTTTCCAAAGAATGTCAGCTGGATTCCTGACTGCCCAAAGGACTATTAGAACTTAAAAGATAATTTGTGCAGGGCCCAGTTATGCAGTTCCTGGATTATGGACAGGAATTAAATATAAAGATAGATAGCTGTGAGGGGCATGTGACAGAATGCCAACTGTTGAGGGTGGCATAGCCTCGTTTTTATTCACCTAAAATTATGCAAGTAATTCTGTTTGTGAAGGGGTTGTCTGCTAGTCAGACCCCATTCCATAAATGATCCTTGCCAAAAGTATAGGACAGATGTGCCTTTTCCATACTCCATTTGGAGGCTATATAAACAACTAAATTACATTTCTGTTAGAAGTGCTGAAAATCCCACTGCACATG
This sequence comes from Ambystoma mexicanum, assembly GCF_040938575.1. Classification (NCBI taxonomy): domain Eukaryota; kingdom Metazoa; phylum Chordata; class Amphibia; order Caudata; family Ambystomatidae; genus Ambystoma; species Ambystoma mexicanum. The sequence goes on from NC_090936.1 coordinate 543,682,475, forward strand.
AAATTATGAATTATACTTTTTACGTGGTCAATTCGGCAGAAAATAGCATTCTGCAAATAGCTCAGCCAGAAAAACAGATTTAATTCTAACAGCACAAAGTGTAGGTCAGATGAAAGTTCAGAGCACAGCTTAACAAATAATGGAGAGCACCAACTGTAAAACATATTGAAGGGGTATTAAGCTCTGAATATGCAAAGAGAAGGGAACCAAGGAAGAAGGGGAAGCCTGAGGGCTCTGAATAAGGCAAGGTTAACAACAACACTGTCATTGTTACCCCTCCAACATATTGTGCAGTCAGGAAAGGCCAAGGAGTGACAATGACGTGTAGTCTTGCCAGTGGGTATGGTACATTACACCCTTGCTCACCTTGATCCTGTGATCCCACAACAGGATCAACGTTAGCCACTGCATGGTAGTCCTGATGCAGCAAGTCATCTGTTATCTTGTGCAGATGCCTAAACTGATGCCGAAGGTAACATTAATTTTAGTGTTACTCCTACTGTTACATAGTAGCAGCTATGAAACATATATGGAAAATAGCAACAGTTTGGTTTATAAAAACATGGGTCTATCTTCGAATTGTGGATGGTTGCCATGTATGCCACCCCATCTCTCTTTTTATATAGTAGTCTACAACTACTGCTTCAGTTAATCTTTTTTGGACTTTTGTAAGCCCAAAGGAATGGCCAACATTTTTTTTTTAACACTCAGAGTACAACGCTCCACTTCCTTCTTCAACTTCTCGATTATATAGCACTGTAGAATACATACCTGTTCTGATGCTTAATTATCGTTGTGTGTGGCGGTGCTTTGCCACTGGTGTGGTAGTAAATGTCAGTCCACATGAGGGAAATACTTAGAGTGAGGAGCTATTGCTGGCTTCGCCATTTGAATACCTAGGCCAAAATGTTCTCTAAACTGGGTGTTCATTTCAATGGTGATGCATTTAGGTGTTGCCTGGACAACCAAAATAGCAGCTGTACCAGCTGAAGTAGCTCACAAGTGGCAATGCACAATTTATTTTATTTTATTTTATTGTGTATTTATAGCAGCGCACAAAACCCTCAGGCAGTAAGTGTGAAATTACATTCTACAAAGTGCAAGACCACACAAAAGGGTTACAACATATAGGTGGATCTTGAAAGCATAATCTGGCAGAGCCATGCCTCATGGTACAGAGGATGCTGCAGCTGTACAGGTAAGCATAAAGGACAAAGTAAAGGTAGGTGAACAGTCTGGCTTCACCATGTACAATGGTGTGAAGGGCTACTTAAGGTCTACAAATAGGCATAAAGACAAGTCCCGATGGACATACTGATTACAATGCTACACCCAGTGGGCTGGGGGCTACATATACACAGAGAGTCATAAGTCAATGGGAAATGGTCTTATGATAGCCAAGAGGTTGCAGGGATAGCATATATATGGGGAGCAATAAAATACTGTGCAGCATAAAAGGATGGTTACAGATGCAGATGGGTGAACACGTTGTAGACACACCCTGGAAAAGCCTCACCCAGCCTCACAATGGGACTCTGTATGGTTGTGTCAAGAATGTGATTCCATAAACGGGGCCAAATAGTAGGTTGAGTGTAAACAAGGCAGCTTTTATTTGTGTCACAATGGTTCTAATAGAAAAGGAGCATATATGTTCCTTCATAATTCAGTTAACCCATGAAAGGCTCTTGCTTTAGGATTCAAAAATCCACTTTAACCTGGCCAAATCGTACTTTTCTTTTAGTTGGCATACATTGTGCTTTATCGAATGTTAAGCCAGCGCTTTCAAATGGTACACTGGTTGTAGATGTTATTATTGTTTAAAATGTGTGTGTATATATATTGGCTTACCCATTACTATTTCTTCAAGCCTAGTTACTCCCCTTTACAGATCAACATAGAAATGCTTAAATTCAAAATGTATTCAATGATTAATTTACCACATTACAAGGTTTCAATATTAATTATTTTGAAAACACATCACCAGTTAATTTGATAGTGAGTGCATGCCCTCCTGATCCATTTTAGGTTCATGTTTGATTCAAATTCAATGTTTCCAGGTTGAAACTACACTTAGACAACAGTACATGATTCACACTTAAATCAGTTCAATGCCATATCTGTGCTTCATAACAAAGCTCTATGGCTAGTCTTGCGGGCTATGGGTTAGTTCTGTTTTCTAACCAATGTATAACATCACTAAGTAGAAGTTGGAGATCATATAGAGAAGAACATGCAGAAATAGCTGTGAAATAAACAGGCCATATTGACCCATATTTCTGTGCAGAAACATTCTTGTAAAACCTGAGTGACACGTAACCCAAAACATAGGCAAAAGGTACCACAAATTTGAGTTGTCTAAACAAAGACACATTGTGCACAGCAATAGCCTACATACAGCGCTCTGAGGCCTACGGGTGTATATCACTACATAAAAATGAAAACATTTTTTAAAAAATACACTTGGTGAGCAAACACATGTAGTAATCCTTTCTGTTATATCATTCATTCACTTATAAAACCGCATACACTTGTTTGTAATCTAACAGACCATGTACACATTAGTTCCGTGTATTATAAATGATTGCATGTGTCATGTAGGATTCAGTAACATTATCGTTAAAACCTCCTGGTCATTATGACTTTTGCACTGTGCGCCTGCCCTCCTGGGTTTATAAACCACAGAGATTAAGTCCCTAAAGTCATTGCATATGCTATAAACCCTGTTGCCAGCATCACACATGCACCTTCGAAGCTATGCACAAAAGGAGAGCCCCTGTCTTCCACCATGCTGAATGTGGAGGCCTAATTGGAAACAGGGATTCCTCTTTTTTTTTGTTTTATCTAAGCACATTATATCAGCAGGTGAGTTGCGTGAGTTATTTGAGTTATGTGAGTAGGCTGAAAGCCGGTGCACTGGTAATATACAGTTTTGATTTTACATGTTTCATTTATAATGTGATATAGATAAAGGGAAACATTCGGAGGGACTGTGTGGTTTTGCAGATTACATGAGGGCAGGGGGCTGCGTTATTGGGAAGCAAAATCAACATGCATAGTTTCAAGATCAGATAAAAAGTGCCCATCATAACAAAACTTGCACAAAGCTATAAAATATTATCTAAAGAAATTAAGTGACTTTTTGGCATCAGGTTAAGCTAAAAACATCGACCATGTTGTATTATGAATGTAAACACACTGTGTTCTTAAATAATGGGAACGTGTTCTGACAGTCCAGAAACAAAACCAGAAAAAAGTACAAGCAAATAAAATGGGCAGGTGTAAAAGGATGTGGTACAGTTAAATCATTTGGGAGCAAGAAAGATGAATAATCCAATATAATCCAATTCCTTTACTCGAGACATGCCAGGGGGCTTCCACGAACTGTACCAACATCTCATAAAGTCTATTCAAGTTGTTTTACATTAAAGGAAAAACATCTCATCTCTAGATTTTCGAGGTTCTCCGAGTCAGTGGGCTAGGTATCACATGGGGACATCGCCAGTGCCTTCCAACATGACCTCACTCAAAGTACAACTAATGACTCTTAACACCCAAAACATCTTTGATCATCAAAGTCATGTTAGACAAGTGGCATCATCCTAGCAAAATGGATAAAGAGATTCCCGGCTTGACATCTCCATCCATGGAACTATTGACTCTATAAATCACCTCACTCCCAAAGTGCCTATATCTTATAGCAGGATGACAACAAAGGGGCCTGTCTTGTCCTCTCTTGTTTACAGCTTCAAGGCACTTCTCAATTTATTACAACCAGGGCTGTATGGTTTGAACAGATAACACTAATGTGCAAGCACTTTATTTTTGCTCAATCTAGTACATTGTGTGACCTATAGTTCAGTTGTTAATATAATCAAAGATAGTGCATCTTTTGTTCTCTTCAAGACATAGCTCCAGGTTATCCTCATTGTTTAAACTTCAATGTTTTTGAGGAAGAGCACAAGTATCTCTTCAGTCAGGCTACCTTTTAATAGAGGGTAAGGGCAGTGATGTTGCTCCAGTGCATAGGGCATAATGATACAGAGTGACTCATTTTTATATGGATGTAAGCTGAAAGAGACAGTCATTTGGTGAACATGGAGGATGATGCATTGTGTCCGAAATCGACATTTATGTGAAATATATTTTCAGCAGAGTGTTTGGGTGAGTGGAGATAAATATATACCACATAAAACAAACAATAAATACCTAAAAATGTCCATATCTTATCAGCAGCTGCGATTATAAGCACATTACCACGGAGGTGGCTAAAATTACCATGCTCTTTCCAACACCATTTCTTTAGCATTTAGAACCTTAATTATACAGAACCATAGCCCCAATAATGACATCAACGAGGCTAGATCATTCCAGGCAGCAAGCCCAGAATGTGCCTCCTTGAATGCGACCACAGACCACTACAAAACAAGTCAAATGTAACTCATACAACTTTGCAAATGCAGGACACTTGGTTAGAAAATGTCTATTCGCCTCAACATCAATTTTACATAAGCAACATATGCAATCAGACGGTGCTATGCCATGCCAATGTCCAGTTACAGCAAGAGTCAGATTACTCAGCTGCATAAGCATGATTATCCTTCGCTGTTCTGGTGAAGGATAAATGACCAAACACTTAGCAGGCATCTGACATTTCCTGTATAATCTCAAAATTCATGAATGCTCTTTAAATTGGATACATATTCCTGTATTTTCATCCAGTCCCATTCCCGGCCCTAGTTTTACATTCCTGCACTACCACTCATTAGCCATGCTCCAACTTTGGATACCATCCAATCTCCTCAAAGTTCTACTCACAGCGGTTTCTGAAACTCTCTAAACCACAGCTGAGTTTTCCGTTCATAGCATCACCCAAAAGTTGCAACAGAGGACAAGTTGTAGTCATCATTATCTTTATATATAACATTTCCCCTTTTAAGCAGATCAGAGGATTGCATGAAGGTCTGCCCCAACTCAAAGCAAATGGCTTCAACAGGTATCCCTTGCAGAAGCCCTACTATCCTTCTCCATATTAACCCTTCAAGTTTCTTTTTAGCCAAGCGCCATGACTTGCATAGCTGAACTCCAGACCATATGATAACATAGTGATGAGGCACTGTTTATAAGCCAAACAGACCCCTTCTATGCTGTAACCAGATGATTTCTGAGCAAATCTTTTAATCACAAGCATCAGGGTCATAGCTCTTGATTAATTATTCGCAATTAATTCTGTACAGTTGCCCGTATCCTTGACTGCATGACCTAAATAAACATAGGAGGACACTCTCTGTATACTCTTGCAGCCAAAATGAATCATTTGCCTACAATCTTTACCTCTCCCAATCCTCATATACTTGGGTTTCCCGGTGTTAATTTGAAGGTCATTATCCATAGAACACTCACACAACTTGGCAGCAATTTTTCTTACGCCAAAGTAGGTGTGGTCAAAAACAAGCACATTGTCGCCATATGCTCGCCAATTTACATGAGTTTTCACAATTATGGGTGGGAAGTGCTTAGCTCCTTCAAGATAGTCAGACATGTCTGCCAGATATAGGTTGAAAGGCCCCACTGCTTCACTCTACTTTTAATTACTACATCCTTAGAAAATCTTACATAACTGTTCATGTTCACTCTTATTCTGGTATCTGAGCGTAATTGATTTAGAAAACACGATAAGTGCATTGGAATACCTCTGTCCTTAAGCTTATTCCACAATTTGCCCCTGTTTACCAGATCTGTTTACCTGTTTTGTCATCCTAGACTCCTCTGTTAATGTATTCAAGGCTAATATATTATGCACCATAGAGCAACCAGCCAAGAAACCAGTCTGAAACGGACTGAGGACATTTTTATCCTTGATCCAATCTGTAAGTTCTGTCAATAAGCATGCACCAAAGATCTTATTAGGAACATATAATAGTGCCAACAATCTATAGTTACTTGGGTCATTTCTGCTCCCTTTATAAAAGCTGGAGCACAATGGCCCTCTTCCAGGACTCAGGAATGATACCCGTCCTGATTGCTTTCTTGAATAATGTACATAGTATCTACGGCTAAAACTCTGGATTACTTTTGATAACTAATAGCTAGGCCTTCTGGGCCAGGTGCTCTTGACTTATTCAACCTATGAAAACGTCCAAAATGTCATCCATTGTAATACACATATTTACAAACCTCAGTTGCACTGGATTCTGTACTATATTTAGTACCCAAACAACTCAATCAGACCTCCTCACTTATAGGGTTAACAAGAGTGCCAGCACTGTCACCCGTAATATTATTGAACCTTCTCCAAACTTGTTCATGTCAGCAGTCCTTAATACATATAACATGTCCTGTCATTCTGCATGTGTGACAGCAAACTGATGCCTTTTAATCCAGTTACCATACTGGTGCTTCAACCACCTTAATCGACCACATTGTTCCTCATGACTATCCACCCAATTTATAGACTTACCTACTTTGTTGCCTCAACTCACTTTTGGAATTGCAGATTTCAAGGTCAAACAGACCCTTCCCCATCCTATGTGCAGTAGTCATACGATTTCTCCCAATTGGCAAAAAGCTTCCCATTATTCGTCTGATTCGATCAACCACCTCATTCGGGTCACTCACCATAACCCCCTCTAGAAAATCATCAAGGGGCAAAGATGCAGTGTATCTGCATATCACTCTCATATGCCACTCCGACCATCCAACCTGTTTAGCCTTAATATCAACCTCTACGTCACCAATCATATGTGACAGCCCTACCTCCCCATTATGCATGGCAAATGTTAGGGACAAGGGGACCTGGTCGCTACATTCATTAAAATCCCCACCTCGATGATTTATATATTGTAGGATTATTGCATTTCAGAAGCAATAATCAGTCCTCATTTGAACCTCTCCCATTCTACCTGTGAATTTACCAGGCACATCCTTTTTTTTACCCTGCCATTTCACATCCCAAGTCCTGAAGAAATGCCATCAATTTATTTCCATGCCAATTTTCCTTTCGTTGCGACATAACACTTATCGGCATCACTTCCCGATATTTACTTTGCACCAATTTATCAATACAATGGACATTTAGGTCCCACCAGTCACCATCATATCAGAAGTAAAATCCCACTTTACTGTGCTCAATACTAAATACAGATAGAACATAATGTTTTGTATCGTATTGTTTTGTTTATTTATAAAGCCGTTATACACAAAGCGAGTGTTTCAAAGCACTGTTTCTCTTCCCCCAGGGGGCTTTCAACATTACACAACAATAGACTCTGTTTTGCTGGAAATTCTTGAATCTTGATTACTGCAGCCTGCAGGAAACAACAGTCCACAGTACATCTATCTATATATGTAAAAGTCAAGTGTGGGTTTGAGGGTTTGTCGCGCAAAGTGTTGTTCCTCATACAATTCCACACCATTTCATCAATCTGCAACAAATTTAGCATAGTCACCTGTTAGGACCCTCCGGCCCTATTACATGTATCACTGGCTACATGACATTTGGAGTCACCAACCCTTTCCCCGGATTTCAGCGAAAGTTCAAATGTGTTTGTGGGTGTGTAGCCTGCCTACAATGTTCAGCGAAAGTTCAAATGTGTTTGTGGGTGTGTGGCCTGCCTACGATGTCTTAAACCAAGTTCACTGGGAAGGGAAACAACAACATGTATGAGAGGCGAATGGACCTGAGAAGGGAAGGTGAAAGCAGGTAGCATCCCAAATGTTTGCCACATCAGGTGAAATCAATTTTCCAGACGATTTTTTCTAGATGGTGCCTGCCGACAAAGCCGTACACCATGTTCACCGGAAGCGAAAGAACTTTTTTTTTTCTCAACAGGTCCCGACATGAGGAACAAAACAAAACCACGTTTCAAGGCTCTAGGATGCATGATTTTTGAGATATTTGCACCACAATGCACGGCACTGAACTGCACCATGCCAAGATAACGTGGAACGGTGACCTACAGGATCATTCATTTTCAACAATTAATGAGAGTGTTATCATGTCTGTCTACAGAACCCGTTCGGAGAACGGGAACTTTTGCTAGTATTTCTATGGATGGCAAATAGGATTTTAGACCCAGCAAATGGCCCCCAACAGGGCAGCCCTTCACCCCTTTAACAACTTTCTTATGATACCCATCCATAAATATTTTAGTCTGTAGCCAGCATTCCCGCATGATGAAAATGTTTGCACTCATCAGAATATCTAACCCCTGTTGCTGTGTAGTCAAAAGTTTATGCCCTCTTGTATTCCATGTAATCTGTTCAATCTTATCAGGGCCTCAACTCTGGAGTCAGGGGAAGGAACCTAGACAGCCAGGCCCATTCCTCCCTATGGTCCTTCTTTTGTTCACAATTACCATCGGCCCATGTGTTAAGTTGTACCTTACAACCAGCTTGAGTAGTAGTCATATTCATATCCCACTTAGAGGGAAAGGCTCTTGCCTCCCTTGGTCGCTTTCACTATAATTGGAGATGAGCAGCGCACATATGTGGATGTCGTATTATCATCACAAATTCAATAGATTCCATATAATATCTCTCATGTTTAAGACTCTGAAGGATGGGATTAAACAAAACATTATCAACATATGTGACCAATTTAAAGGCTTAATGTTTGTCTCTGGAAACAAGTTAGTTATTACAAAGCAGTCCCGATAGTATTATCCTGACCATCAGAGGGCCTCTCATGAATATCACGGGAAATACATAGGTCCTTTTAATTTGTGTCTCATGCCTCAGTGAGTGAGGAAGTGATGCCACCTCCTTTTCCCGCCTACACCCTGCCAGGCACCATCAGAGAGGATCATTATAGTTCCTTGAGCATCTGTATCATGGCAGTCTACTCTAACAACACTGATGAGTCTGATTGTGCTTAGGCTTAAGGACCCACATTGTTAAAACCCCCTTCTGGGAATGTACCCTCTGTTGCTGCCTTCTTGCTTTCTTCTTCGGCTTTCCTGGAATTAGCCTTATATCTGTCACTTTCTTCTTCAATGAGAACATCCGGGTGCTTCTCTCACCTGGACTAACTACTGTTTTCCTCCTAGGCCCTTCCTTCTTAGCCTTAATTACATTGGGCCTTTTTAATCTGCAGCGCTCCCTTCTTATCATGCAGCTCTCTTCATGTTCCTCCTCCACCTGACTAGGATATGGCCCGTCCACTTTAGTTAACTCCATGTCCTGTCTCAGCTTTGTATCAAACCATCCCTGCATATCCTAACTCGTATTCGGCTCTGCAGTCATCACGCAGACACCTGGCACTTCCATTAACTCCACTGAAACATTAGTATGGAGCGCCTCTGATTTCAGAAAATGATCTTCAATGGTGTGCAGCATGTGTGTGTTGCTCAACACCATCTTGTGTATCTTTCCACTCAGCTGTAAAAGGATCTTTAACGTAAACTGCATAGTTTCCACACTATACCCACAAGCAGCACCACTAATCACAGTCGCTTTCACCAAAGCCTGGTCCACTTGCTCTCCAAACAAGTTTGGAGTAGCCGATAGCCCGGGAGTTATTATCAATGTGGATTTTTAATTGTCCTGGGTAATTACATCTAACCGAGCCTCCCCCTCTTCCTCCTGCGGTTTAGAGGTATTGTCTGTGGACACAGGGAAATAAGCTGTACTTGTATAACCCACCTTATTCTTATGAGTAATATTGCGTCCACCAACACTTTCCTCCAATCCTCCATCTGGGGCATTATCTATAATCCCCAGATCTGCTGTGTCATTAAACGAAGATGCCTTACTGTGCAATTTTCCTTTTTTATTTTTTAAGTATTTATAGAGCGCCGGAAGCCCAAAGGCATTAGGGAGCTACATGGATACAATCAAGACTAAACAGTTAAAACGGGACAATCAGACATAGAGAGTATAGCGAGACAAGGGTTAATAATTTGAAAATAAAGGTTTTTAGAGCTTGCCTGAAGATTTTTAAAGGGGCAGGGCATTCCAGAAGCAAGCTGCTTTAGCGGCAAATGATCTACCAGGGGGCCCTGTATCAGTCCAAGACTGGATGAGCGAAGAGATCTGATGGGTTGACAAAGCGGGACTAATGGTTTGAGGTATTCTGGAATAACACTGAAGAGGCAACAGTGTACCAAGGTGCCCACTTTGAAGCCAATCCGTTCCTGGAAGAGCAGCCAGTGCAGATTTTTCCTGGGAACATAAATGGGTGTTCTTCTGTGAGTGTTAGTCACAACCCAGACTGCAACATTTTGGATCACATGACATCTCTTAAGGTCAGAGACTGAAGCTCCACTTAGCAGGGAGTTATAGTAATCTAATCTGGTCAGAATGGTAGCTTGTGCAATTGTGGCGCAGTCTCTCTCCTAAATGTAAGGGCCGATGTTCTTGAGGAGGCGTAGATAGTAATGACATGTATGGTTCACTTGAGTTATGTGGGTGTCTGCATTTAAGAAGGCCTCTAACTGAACCCCCAGGGTTTTTACTTTCCGTTGAGTTTTGATTACATTAGTCCCCATTACGGGTCCAGAGGTAACCCTGCCGGTGACACCGGCGGGTTGGTGCCGAACCCCAAAAAAATGACCGACGCCTGACTTGTCGGTAACACCAGTGGATTACAACCCCGGCGGTCCGGGGAGTCAGATGCCAGTAATTTGGAATGGGGACCATGGAAGCACCAGCACCATCGTTAACGGTGCCAGTGCTTCCGTGACAGCTTGCCTACCGTGGCTGCTGTGCCTGGCAGGGTCAGCCTTGTTGGGCACAGTGGCTCTGGCAGGCAAACCCGTAGTGTGCCGGTCCAGAAACAACGGTGCCGGTAGGCTTACCAGCGCTGTTGTTTCCGGACTCGCACCCTTGTAATGAGGCCCATTGTCTTTTATTAGAAAACTACTGTAGTCTATGCTCAGTTTGTCTCAGGCCTGCTTGTATCCAAAGTTCATTAGCTGCCGTTCAGATATAGCCAGTTCTCAGACATCCACTGTCAATATGGTCATAAATGATCATCAAGGCTCTGGAGTCTGCAGCATAGTTCCCAGTAAGTTCCAGGACAATCTGGGTGTCATCGGCATAGTTTATGAAAATGACACCAAGCTTGTCAAAGAGAACACAGAGGGATATGATATATAGATTGAATAACACAGATGAAATGGATGTGCCCTGTGGCACTCCAGAGCGGATGGGAGCAGAGATGGAAAAGGCAGATCCCCACTGTATTATGGATGCACGATTTGTAAGGAAAGAATGGAGCCATTCCACAGCCTCGTTAGAATATTGGCCTGAGTTTTTTAGGCCGTTAAGAAGCTGTCCATGGTCGATGAGATTGAAAACCGGGGAGAGGTCTAATAAAATCAACATCCCAGCCTTTCCTCTGTCCATGATCTCCAGCATTTGTGTCTGAAGGTCGACGAGGGCAGTCTCTGTGCTGAATGAAGGTCAAAAACTGTATTGTCTATTGTGAAGAATGTGATTGGATTTCACAAAGGATTGTACCTGGGTAGTGGCAAATTTCTCAAGTATTTTAAGAAGGAACTGTCAAATGGTAATGGATCTCAAATTGCTAGATTCCCTTGGGTAAATGTTTCTTTTTTTTGGGATTGGATAAATTGTAACTCTTTTGATGTCATTGGGTACATAGTTTTCCCTAAAAGAAGCATTACGTAGAAGTGTCTGAAAAGGAGCAAATCGGTCCTTATGTTCCAGAATCAGTTTTGGTAGCAGGAGATTGTGTGGACAGGAGGTAGGATGCATGGATGACAACATATTAGTCATATCTTGGATGGAAATTGGCGAGAAAATACGTTTCTGGGAATCCCAACCTATAGGTAGTCCAGTTTCATACGAAAGAAGTTATGGTTTTGAGCAGCAATTATTTAGTTTTCACTGTTTAAGATTTTTGGCCCAAAGGCAGTCTGTATTGAGGAGCAGTCTAGGTTAGTTTGTGTAAAATAAATCTGAGCTGCCTTAGGTTTTTCCAGAGACTTCAACATTTCCAAAAGCTTCCTGGTGTGGTAGGAGGAATACTCGATTTGGACATTAAAGAAGTTATTTTTAGTTTCCAAGATTAGGGTTTTGTAAGGTCTATTGGCCTCCTTTCAGGCAACCCTAGTATCTCTAGATTGCTGTTTGAGCCAGCAGGCTTCTAAAGCTCATCTATGTTCCCTCTGGAGTTTTAACTCTGAGTTTGATGTGTTGGATTGCCCCTAACTGTTTCGTTTTTATAGGATCTGATTGGTCGAGCATTTTGGTAAATATTTCAGAGAATGATGAGATTATACTGCCTACTAAATCATTTTGTTTTATGTTAGACATGATGTTGCTTATGCAAGGCTGCAGATCCTGGTATAAGATTCTTTTGAAATTTCTACCAATAACAGTTTTTGTATGATTAGGAAGCTTAGGTGGATGTTGTAGGCTTTGGACATTGAAGCTAATAACAAAGTGATCAGATCATATGCAAGGATTGGTTTAGATGTTGTTAACTAGGTGTTTCCTTGTCACATTCCAGTCAAGTATGTTAATTTTTGCTATTGTTGGTTCAATTCTGAACTTCATGTCTTAGCTGGCACATTAACTTGCAGAGTGCCAAACACCCAACGGGAACTCACCCAAAGTCCTCTGTCACTTGAATACCCTGCACAGCAATATTTAACCATTCAACAGCCTGTCTCATCTTATGCCACAGGTCTCAAACATTGTCCTCAGTTAGGCCTTATACCTCTCATACTGATGAGCCCCAATGAGCCACTGCACTGCTTCTCTGCTGTATCTGCAGTAAATGCACTGATTGGTGCAGTCTGCACATCACTCCATGCTGGTTTGGTGTTTAAATCCACAACACCTGTAGCCTCCGTCCCAGGTCAGACAGCCATTAAAAAAATACTGAAAGAACAGCAGCAGCCAGCAGCTCAACTCGGTATCAGGTAATATTATCCCCACCAAAAATATCGCCATACATATGGTCGTCAGGAACGGCGATAGGCGATATTTTTGGTGGGGATAATTTATGGGATAAATGGATGGGGGGGTTGCGGGGGTGTCCCCCGCTCCCTTTTAAAATATATGGGGGTTGCAGGGGTGTCCCCCGCAGGTTCCATGGGGTAATATTGCAGCAAAAATATGGCGAAATATTTGTATGGCGATATTTTTGCGGGGATATTATCACATGGAACCCTCAACTCAGTAACTGCACTCATCGGTGCACTCCAAGCAGCACTCTACGCTGGATTGGTGTTTGAATCTACAACACCTGTAGCCACTGTATCAGGTTAGATAGCCACAGAAAAGCAACCGGAAGAACAACAGCAGCCAGCAGTTCAGCATAGTAACTAAATTAAGTATACAACTCACCTGAGTTTAGGCACAAGAAATGCATGATTCTGGAAACCACTGGTTACTGGGGAGGAAGAGAATGCCACTGTGATAGAGATTGAGTCAAAGACCAAGCTACTCCTTCACCATTGTGTAGAGGTTTGCAAACACAACAGCAACATCAGAACATGCAAAATGTCAGCAAGACAAACAATGCTGCCACCACCATCACTTTTGCAGTCAGATGAGTGTAGTATATTTTTTACAAAACAAAGGGGGTCTGGGAATTTCTCTACCAGCACGAAGACAGGCCAATGACCTGTTCTTGGGTGAATAACCCCTGGGAGAGACTATACCAAGTCTTCAGCTCACTGTCCCTTTCACAGAGAAGACATTTCCAGCATATCAGTCTTTGTCCTGCCCAGGGGCAGTCTAGCACCGAAATGCTAGGCAATTCTCCTCTGAACAAGAGTACCAACAGCAATCACATACACGTGTTTCAGCCTTGTTGAGCATCATCAGTGAGGTGAAGCTGTGCCTCTCTAAGAACAGTGAGAAACCTTCTAGATATGGCGTCCGCTACACAATGTCGGGTACAGCGTTCTGGTCAATCACTATCTCCTCCACCAGCGCTAATTCACAGATGTGTTGTAAATCAACGTATAACCTTTATTGCATTCCCTATGATGAGCTAGCAATGCACCAGCATACTTTCCGGACCGCCAGACTGCGGAATGCCTGCAAAGGCTGTTGCTCCCAGCAGGTCTAACCTGGCGAGAGCACCGGCCCCTGCAAGCATGGTTTTCACAGAAGCACTGGCACCGTTAGCAACAGTGCCGGTGCTTACGTGTACCCATTCCCGTGGAGCCATATGGGACTCCACGTGAATGGGGACTTTCATTTCCCACTGCCTGACATCCTGGGCTGCCGGGACTTGTAATTTCCCGGTGTCACCAGGATCTCAGGCGGAGAAACAGTGTTACGAGGTCGACGGCAAACTGGCGGTAGCACCGGCGGGTTACTGCCGACCTTGTAATGAGGCCCCTTGTGTCTGTCAATTTCTGAGAACATGGGCAGAAACTTTATTTGCTATATGTTTCATTTGTTAGATATGTGGCACCTTGCGGCACCGTTCAATTCATAATCAATCCCTGCACTACCTTCCCCTCATGAGGTCTGCTTCTGTTAGCAACATATGACTAAGACATGCTTCCTTGTTCTGTGCCTGGGAAGGAATTTCAACTCATACTCATGACCAATCGCAGCACATCTCTACACCGTGTTCAAGCTGCTAGCCTTGTCAGCACATTTCTTATGTGTGAGCAGAAACCAAATACATTTTTAATGTGTGGAATAATTCATGAGGTTTAGAGGCCTACCGAGATCTAGATGGCCTATGAACTACCTTTATTTTGAGGCCTATTTAATGTATTCACACCTGAAGGATATTAGTTATGCTTGTGTTGTTTTCTATTTCTTTTACTTTGTGCTGCTTCTAATAAATACTCAGCCTATTAGCTAAAGTCTTGCCTACCTCTTGGGGCCTACTCTCCTGCATGCGTGTGTGTTTATACTGTATTGATTTGAGATGTGTGCGTATTGGCTGGATATGTCTACTATCTTTCTCTACATTTGAACTCTAAGTATATATGTATGTGTCTTGCCATTTACTGTTTACCTCTCAGTTATGGAATGTGGCGGGAATGACAGTGTGATTTACTTGCAGTCTGTTCTTTTGGCCTTTGGTGTGGTTTCAGACTCATGTTTTATGGGGTTTCTTAAAAGTATATTTTCTCTCACGTGTGAGATATATGACGTTCATCTCAACATTACCGCTGTTCATTCCTTACGGAACTAAATCCCTCATGACCTCCTTATCTCTTAATTCCTGTTTGTGCGCCCAAATGCATTTGTCTTTTGGAACCCATATCTTGCGGATGTTTCATAGGTTATCTCCCCCTCTTGCGTCATCCCAGGGGCTGCAGCCAAAGAAACAGCAACCTACATCCCCTGTGGGATGTACATAGCATGCAATATCATTTTCAGGATCTGGGGGTGGTGCCCAAAGGGTTCCTGGCGGGCCAATTCGATGGTCTATGGGAACCATATTTGGTTTGGGTTTTATCTCTGCCTCATCTGCTTGGGTGTTCTCATGTTTCTAAGGAGGAGTGGCATTCCCTACCTTTACTGCAAGTCATTTTACACCATCTCTACAGGACACACAACAGACTATCAGACACAGGTGAGAGTGTTTTTGGACCTCACTGGATACTACATGCCTTTCATTAAAGGGGAATGGAACGGTTTCCCTTCGCTTGAATAACTTGCCATTCAATAGTTTTCCAAAGAATGTCAGCTGGATTCCTGACTGCCCAAAGGACTATTAGAACTTAAAAGATAATTTGTGCAGGGCCCAGTTATGCAGTTCCTGGATTATGGACAGGAATTAAATATAAAGATAGATAGCTGTGAGGGGCATGTGACAGAATGCCAACTGTTGAGGGTGGCATAGCCTCGTTTTTATTCACCTAAAATTATGCAAGTAATTCTGTTTGTGAAGGGGTTGTCTGCTAGTCAGACCCCATTCCATAAATGATCCTTGCCAAAAGTATAGGACAGATGTGCCTTTTCCATACTCCATTTGGAGGCTATATAAACAACTAAATTACATTTCTGTTAGAAGTGCTGAAAATCCCACTGCACATGAAATTATGAATTATACTTTTTACGTGGTCAATTCGGCAGAAAATAGCATTCTGCAAATAGCTCAGCCAGAAAAACAGATTTAATTCTAACAGCACAAAGTGTAGGTCAGATGAAAGTTCAGAGCACAGCTTAACAAATAATGGAGAGCACCAACTGTAAAACATATTGAAGGGGTATTAAGCTCTGAATATGCAAAGAGAAGGGAACCAAGGAAGAAGGGGAAGCCTGAGGGCTCTGAATAAGGCAAGGTTAACAACAACACTGTCATTGTTACCCCTCCAACATATTGTGCAGTCAGGAAAGGCCAAGGAGTGACAATGACGTGTAGTCTTGCCAGTGGGTATGGTACATTACACCCTTGCTCACCTTGATCCTGTGATCCCACAACAGGATCAACGTTAGCCACTGCATGGTAGTCCTGATGCAGCAAGTCATCTGTTATCTTGTGCAGATGCCTAAACTGATGCCGAAGGTAACATTAATTTTAGTGTTACTCCTACTGTTACATAGTAGCGGCTATGAAACATATATGGAAAATAGCAACAGTTTGGTTTATAAAAACATGGGTCTATCTTCGAATTGTGGATGGTTGCCATGTATGCCACCCCATCTCTCTTTTTATATAGTAGTCTACAACTACTGCTTCAGTTAATCTTTTTTGGACTTTTGTAAGCCCAAAGGAATGGCCAACATGTTTTCTTTTAACACTCAGAGTACAACCCTCCACTTCATTCTTCAACTTCTCGATTATATAGCACTGTAGAATACATACCTGTTCTGATGCTTAATTATCGTTGTGTGTGGCGGTGCTTTGCCACTGGTGTGGTAGTAAATGTCAGTCCACATGAGGGAAATACTTAGAGTGAGGAGCTATTGCTGGCTTCGCCATTTGAATACCTAGGCCAAAATGTTCTCTAAACTGGGTGTTCATTTCAATGGTGATGCATTTAGGTGTTGCCTGGACAACCAAAATAGCAGCTGTACCAGCTGAAGTAGCTCACAAGTGGCAATGCACAATTTATTTTATTTTATTTTATTGTGTATTTATAGCAGCGCACAAAACCCTCAGGCAGTAATTGTGAAATTACATTCTACAAAGTGCAAGACCACACAAAAGGGTTACAACATATAGGTGGATCTTGAAAGCATAATATGGCAGAGCCATGCCTCATGGTACAGAGGATGCTGCAGCTGTACAGGTAAGCATAAAGGACAAAGTAAAGGTAGGTGAACAGTCTGGCTACTTAAGGTCTACAAATAGGCATAAAGACAAGTCCCGATGGACATACTGATTACAATGCTACACCCAGTGGGCTGGGGGCTACATATACACAGAGAGTCATAAGTCAATGGGAAATGGTCTTATGATAGCCAAGAGGTTGCAGGGATAGCATATATATGGGGAGCAATAAAATACTGTGCAGGATAAAAGGATGGTTACAGATGCAGATGGGTGAACACGTTGCAGACACACCCTGGAAAAGCCTCACCCAGCCTCACAATGGGACTCTGTATGGTTGTGTCAAGAATGTGATTCCATAAACGGGGCCAAATAGTAGGTTGAGTGTAAACAAGGCAGCTTTTATTCGTGTCACAATGGTTCTAATAGAAAAGGAGCATATATGTTCCTTCATAATTCAGTTAACCCATGAAAGGCTCTTGCTTTAGGATTCAAAAATCCACTTTAACCTGGCCAAATCGTACTTTTCTTTTAGTTGGCATACATTGTGCTTTATCGAATGTTAAGCCAGCGCTTTCAAATGGTACACTGGTTGTAGATGTTATTATTGTTTAAAATGTGTGTGTATATATATTGGCTTACCCATTACTATTTCTTCAAGCCTAGTTACTCCCCTTTACAGATCAACATAGAAATGCTTAAATTCAAAATGTATTCAATGATTAATTTACCACATTACAAGGTTTCAATATTAATTATTTTGAAAACACATCACCAGTTAATTTGATAGTGAGTGCATGCCCTCCTGATCCATTTTAGGTTCATGTTTGATTCAAATTCAATGTTTCCAGGTTGAAACTACACTTAGACAACAGTACATGATTCACACTTAAATCAGTTCAATGCCATATCTGTGCTTCATAACAAAGCTCTATGGCTAGTCTTGCGGGCCATGGGTTAGTTCTGTTTTCTAACCAATGTATAACATCACTAAGTAGAAGTTGGAGATCATATAGAGAAGAACATGCAGAAATAGCTGTGAAATAAACAGGCCATATTGACCCACATTTCTGTGCAGAAACATTCTTGTAAAACCTGACACGTAACCCAAAACATAGGCAAAAGGTACCACAAATTTGAGTTGTCTAAACAAAGACACATTGTGCACAGCAATAGCCTACATACAGCGCTCTGAGGCCTACGGGTGTATATCACTACATAAAAATGAAAACATTTTTTAAAAAATACACTTGGTGAGCAAACACATGTAGTAATCCTTTCTGTTATATCATTCATTCACTTATAAAACCGCATACACTTGTTTGTAATCTAACAGACCATGTACACATTAGTTCCGTGTATTATAAATGATTGCATGTGTCATGTAGGATTCAGTAAGATTATTGTTAAAATCTCCAGGTCATTATGACTTTTGCACTGTGCGCCTGCCCTCCTGGGTTTATAAACCACAGAGATTAAGTCCCTAAAGTCATTGCATATGCTATAAACCCTGTTGCCAGCATCACACATGCACCTTCGAAGCTATGCACAAAAGGAGAGCCCCTGTCTTCCACCATGCTGAATGTGGAGGCCTAATTGGAAACAGGGATTCCTCTTTTTTTTTGTTTTATCTAAGCACATTATATCAGCAGGTGAGTTGCGTGAGTTATTTGAGTTATGTGAGTAGGCTGAAAGCCGGGGCACTGGTAATATACAGTTTTGATTTTACATGTTTCATTTATAATGTGATATAGATAAAGGGAAACATTCGGAGGGACTGTGTGGTTTTGCAGATTACATGAGGGCAGGGGGCTGCGTTATTGGGAAGCAAAATCAACATGCATAGTTTCAAGATCAGATAAAAAGTGCCCATCATAACAAAACTTGCACAAAGCTATAAAATATTATCTAAAGAAATTAAGTGACTTTTTGGCATCAGGTTAAGCTAAAAACATCGACCATGTTGTATTATGAATGTAAATACACTGTGTTCTTAAATAATGGGAACGTGTTCTGACAGTCCAGAAACAAAACCAGAAAAAAGTACAAGCAAATAAAATGGGCAGGTGTAAAAGGATGTGGTACAGTTAAATCATTTGGGAGCAAGAAAGCTGAATAATCCAATATAATCCAATTCCTTTACTCGAGACATGCCAGGGGCTTCCACGAACTGTACCAACATCTCATAAAGTCTATTCAAGTTGTTTTACATTAAAGGAAAAACATCTCATCTCTAGATTTTCGAGGTTCTCCGAGTCAGTGGGCTAGGTATCACATGGGGACATCGCCAGTGCCTTCCAACATGACCTCACTCAAAGTACAACTAATGACTCTTAACACCCAAAACATCTTTGATCATCAAAGTCATGTTAGACAAGTGGCATCATCCTAGCAAAATGGATAAAGAGATTCCCGGCTTGACATCTCCATCCATGGAACTATTGACTCTATAAATCACCTCACTCCCAAAGTGCCTATATTTTATAGCAGGATGACAACAAAGGGGCCTGTCTTGTCCTCTCTTGTTTACAGCTTCAAGGCACTTCTCAATTTATTACAACCAGGGCTGTATGGTTTGAACAGATAACACTAATGTGCAAGCACTTTATTTTTGCTCAATCTAGTACATTGTGTGACCTATAGTTCAGTTGTTAATATAATCAAAGATAGTGCATCTTTTGTTCTCTTCAAGACATAGCTCCAGGTTATCCTCATTGTTTACCCTTCAATGTTTTTGAGGAAGAGCACAAGTATCTCTTCAGTCAGGCTACCTTTTAATAGAGGGTAAGGGCAGTGATGTTGCTCCAGTGCATAGGGCATAATGATACAGAGTGACTCATTTTTATATGGATGTAAGCTGAAAGAGACAGTCATTTGGTGAACATGGAGGATGATGCATTGTGTCCGAAATCGACATTTATGTGAAATATATTTTCAGCAGAGTGTTTGGGTGAGTGGAGATAAATATATACCACATAAAACAAACAATAAATACCTAAAAATGTCCATATCTTATCAGCAGCTGCGATTATAAGCACATTACCACGGAGGTGGCTAAAATTACCATGCTCTTTCCAACACCATTTCTTTAGCATTTAGAACCTTAATTATACAGAACCATAGCCCCAATAATGACATCAACGAGGCTAGATCATTCCAGGCAGCAAGCCCAGAATGTGCCTCCTTGAATGCGACCACAGACCACTACAAAACAAGTCAAATGTAACTCATACAACTTTGCAAATGCAGGACACTTGGTTAGAAAATGTCTATTCGCCTCAACATCAATTTTACATAAGCAACATATGCAATCAGACGGTGCTATGCCATGCCAATGTCCAGTTACAGCAAGAGTCAGATTACTCAGCTGCATAAGCATGATTATCCTTCGCTGTTCTGGTGAAGGATAAATGACCAAACACTTAGCAGGCATCTGACATTTCCTGTATAATCTCAAAATTCATGAATGCTCTTTAAATTGGATACATATTCCTGTATTTTCATCCAGTCCCATTCCCGGCCCTAGTTTTACATTCCTGCACTACCACTCATTAGCCATGCTCCAACTTTGGATACCATCCAATCTCCTCAAAGTTCTACTCACAGCGGTTTCTGAAACTCTCTAAACCACAGCTGAGTTTTCCGTTCATAGCATCACCCAAAAGTTGCAACAGAGGACAAGTTGTAGTCATCATTATCTTTATATATAACATTTCCCCTTTTAAGCAGATCAGAGGATTGCATGAAGGTCTGCCCCAACTCAAAGCAAATGGCTTCAACAGGTATCCCTTGCAGAAGCCCTACTATCCTTCTCCATATTAACCCTTCAAGTTTCTTTTTAGCCAAGCGCCATGACTTGCATAGCTGAACTCCAGACCATATGATAACATAGTGATGAGGCACTGTTTATAAGCCAAACAGACCCCTTCTATGCTGTAACCAGATGATTTCTGAGCAAATCTTTTAATCACAAGCATCAGGGTCATAGCTCTTGATTAATTATTCGCAATTAATTCTGTACAGTTGCCCGTATCCTTGACTGCATGACCTAAATAAACATAGGAGGACACTCTCTGTATACTCTTGCAGCCAAAATGAATCATTTGCCTACAATCTTTACCTCTCCCAATCCTCATATACTTGGGTTTCCCGGTGTTAATTTGAAGGTCATTATCCATAGAACACTCACACAACTTGGCAGCAATTTTTCTTACGCCAAAGTAGGTGTGGTCAAAAACAAGCACATTGTCGCCATATGCTCGCCAATTTACATGAGTTTTCACAATTATGGGTGGGAAGTGCTTAGCTCCTTCAAGATAGTCAGACATGTCTGCCAGATATAGGTTGAAAGGCCCCACTGCTTCACTCTACTTTTAATTACTACATCCTTAGAAAATCTTACCTAACTGTTCATGTTCACTCTTATTCTGGTATCTGAGCGTAATTGATTTAGAAAACACGATAAGTGCATTGGAATACCTCTGTCCTTAAGCTTATTCCACAATTTGCCTCTGTTTACCAGATCTGTTTACCTGTTTTTGTCATCCTAGACTCCTCTGTTAATGTATTCAAGGCTAATATATTATGCACCATAGAGCAACCAGCCAAGAAACCAGTCTGAAACGGACTGAGGACATTTTTATCCTTGATCCAATCTGTAAGTTCTGTCAATAACCATGCACCAAAGATCTTATTAGGAACATATAATAGTGCCAACAATCTATAGTTACTTGGGTCATTTCTGTTCCCTTTATAAAAGCTGGAGCACAATGGCCCTCTTCCAGGACTCAGGAATGATACCCGTCCTGATTGCTTTCTTGAACAATGTACGTAGTATCTACGGCTAAAACTCTGGATTACTTTTGATAACTAATAGCTAGGCCTTCTGGGCCAGGTGCTCTTGACTTATTCAACCTATGAAAACGTCCAAAATGTCATCCATTGTAATACACATATTTACAAACCTCAGTTGCACTGGATTCTGTACCATATTTAGTACCCAAACAACTCAATCAGACATCCTCACTTATAGGGTTAACAAGAGTGCCAGCACTGTCACCCGTAATATTATTGAACCTTCTCCAAACTTGTTCATGTCAGCAGTCCTTAATACATATAACATGTCCTGTCATTCTGCATGTGTGACAGCAAACTGATGCCTTTTAATCCAGTTACCATACTGGTGCTTCAACCACCTTAATCGACCACATTGTTCCTCATGACTATCCACCCAATTTATAGACTTACCTACTTTGTTGCCTCAACTCACTTTTGGCATTGCAGATTTCAAGGTCAAACAGACCCTTCCCCATCCTATGTGCAGTAGTCATACGATTTCTCCCAATTGGCAAAAAGCTTCCCATTATTCGTCTGATTCGATCAACCACCGCATTCGGGTCACTCACCATAACCCCCTCAAGAAAATCATCAAGGGGCAAAGATGCAGTGTATCTGCATATCACTCTCATATGCCACTCCGACCATCCAACCTGTTTAGCCTTAATATCAACCTCTACGTCACCAATCATATGTGACAGCCCTACCTCCCCATTATGCATGGCAAATGTTAGGGACAAGGGGACCTGGTCGCTACATTCATTAAAATCCCCACCTCGATGATTTATATATTGTAGGATTACTGCATTTCAGAAGCAATAATCAGTCCTCATTTGAACCTCTCCCATTCTACCTGTGAATTTACCAGGCACATCCTTTTTTTTACCCTGCCATTTCACATCCCAAGTCCTGAAGAAATGCCATTAATTTATTTCCATGCCAATTTTCCTTTCGTTGCGACATAACACTTATCGGCATCACTTCCCGATATTTACTTTGCACCAATTTATCAATACAATGGACATTTAGGTCCCACCAGTCACCATCATATCAGAAGTAAAATCCCACTTTACTGTGCTCAATACTAAATACAGATAGAACATAATGTTTTGTATCGTATTGTTTTGTTTATTTATAAAGCGGTTATACACAAAGCGAGTGCTTCAAAGCACTGTTTCTCTTCCACCAGGGGGCTTTCAACATTACACAACAATAGACTCTGTTTTGCTGGAAATTCTTGAATCTTGATTACTGCAGCCTGCAGGAAACAACAGTCCACAGTACATCTATCTATATATGTAAAAGTCAAGTGTGGGTTTGAGGGTTTGTAGCGCAAAGTGTTGTTCCTCATACAATTCCACACCATTTCATCAATCTATTACATGTATCACTGGCTACATGACATTTGGAGTCACCAACCCTTTCCCCGGATTTCAGCGAAAGTTCAAATGTGTTTGTGGGTGTGTAGCCTGCCTACAATGTTCAGCGAAAGTTCAAATGTGTTTGTGGTGTGTGTGGCCTGCCTACGATGTCTTAAACCAAGTTCACTGGGAAGGGAAACAACAACATGTATGAGAGGCGAATGGACCTGAGAAGGGAAGGTGAAAGCAGGTAGCATCCCAAATGTTTGCCACATGAGGTGAAATCAATTTTCCAGACGATTTTTTCTAGATGGTGCCTGCCGACAAAGCCGTAAACCATGTTCACCGGAAGGGAAAGAACTTTTTTTTTTCTCAACAGGTCCCGACATGAGGAACAAAACAAAACCACGTTTCAAGGCTCTAGGATGCATGATTTTTGAGATATTTGCACCACAATGCACGGCACTGAACTGCACCATGCCAAGATAACGTGGAACGGTGACCTACAGGATCATTCATTTTCAACAATTAATGAGAGTGTTATCATGTCTGTCTACAGAACCCGTTCGGAGAACGGGAACTTTTGCTAGTATTTCTATGGATGGCAAATAGGATTTTAGACCCAGCAAATGGCCCCCAACAGGGCAGCCCTTCACCGCTTTAACAACTTTCTTATGATACCCATCCATAAATATTTTAGTCTGTAGCCAGCATTCCCACATGATGAAAATGTTTGCACGCATCAGAATATCTAACCCCTGTTGCTGTGTAGTCAAAAGTTTATGCCCTCTTGTATTCCATGTAATCTGTTCAATCTTATCAGGGCCTCAACTCTGGAGTCAGGGGAAGGAACCTAGACAGCCAGGCCCATTCCTCCCTATGGTCCTTCTTTTGTTCACAATTACCATCGGCCCATGTGTTAAGTTGTACCTTACAACCAGCTTGAGTAGTAGTCATATTCATATCCCACTTAGAGGGAAAGGCTCTTGCCTCCCTTGGTCGCTTTCACTATAATTGGAGATGAGCAGCGCATATATGTGGATGTCGTATTATCATCACAAATTCAGTAGATTCCATATAATATCTCTCATGTTTAAGACTCTGAAGGCTGGGATTAAACAAAACATTATCAACATATGTGACCAATTTAAAGGCTTAATGTTTGTCTCTGGAAACAAGTTAGTTATTACAAAGCAGTTCCAATAGTATTATCCTGACCATCAGAGGGCCTCTCATGAATATCACGGGAAATACATAGGTCCTTTTAATTTGTGTCTCATGCCTCAGTGAGTGAGGAAGTGATGCCACCTCCTTTTCCCGCCTACACCCTGCCAGGCACCATCAGAGAGGATCATTATAGTTCCTTGAGCCTCTGTATCATGGCAGTCTACTCTAACAACACTGATGAGTCTGATTGTGCTTAGGCTTAAGGACCCACATTGTTAAAACCCTCTTCTGGGAATGTACCCTCTGTTGCTGCCTTCTTGCTTTCTTCTTCAGCTTTCCTGGAATTAGCCTTATATCTGTCACTTTCTTCTCCAATGAGAACATCCGGGTACTTCTCTCACCTGGACTAACTACTGTTTTCCTCCTAGGCCCTTCCTTCTTAGCCTTAATTACATTGGGCCTTTTTAATCTGCAGCGCTCCCTTCTTATCATGCAGCTCTCTTCATGTTCCTCCTCCACCTGACTAGGATATGGCCCGTCCACTTTAGTTAACTCCATGTCCTGTCTCAGCTTTGTATCAAACCATCCCTGCATATCCTAACTCGTATTCGGCTCTGCAGTCATCACGCAGACACCTGGCACTTCCATTAACTCCACTGAAACATTAGTATGGAGCGCCTCTGATTTCAGAAAATGATCTTCAATGGTGTGCAGCATGTGTGTGTTGCTCAACACCATCTTGTGTATCTTTCCACTCAGCTGTAAAAGGATCTTTAACGTAAACTGCATAGTTTCCACACTATACCCACAAGCAGCACCACTAATCACAGTCGCTTTCACCAAAGCCTGGTCCACTTGCTCTCCAAACAAGTTTGGAGTAGCCGATAGCCCGGGAGTTATTATCAATGTGGATTTTTAATTGTCCTGGGTAATTGCATCTAACCGAGCCTCCCCCTCTTCCTCCTGCCGTTTAGAGGTATTGTCTGTGGACACAGGGAAATAAGCTGTACTTGTATAACCCACCTTATTCTTATGAGTAATATTGCGTCCACCAACACTTTCCTCCAATCCTCCATCTGGGGCATTATCTATAATCCCCAGATCTGCTGTGTCATTAAACGAAGATGCCTTACTGTGCAATTTTCCTTTTTTATTTTTTAAGTATTTATAGAGCGCCGGAAGCCCAAAGGCATTAGGGAGCTACATGGATACAATCAAGACTTAACAGTTAAAATGGGACAATCAGACATAGAGAGTATAGCGAGACAAGGGTTAATAATTTGAAAATAAAGGTTTTTAGAGCTTGCCTGAAGATTTTTAAAGGGGCAGGGCATTCCAGAAGCAAGCTGCTTTAGCGGCAAATGATCTACCAGGGGGCCCTGTATCAGTCCAAGACTGGATGAGCGAAGAGATCTGATGGGTTGACAAAGCGGGACTAATGGTTTGAGGTATTCTGGAATAACACTGAAGAGGCAACAGTGTACCAAGGTGCCCACTTTGAAGCCAATCCGTTCCTGGAAGAGCAGCCAGTGCAGATTTTTCCTGGGAACATAAATGTGTGTTCTTCTGTGAGTGTTAGTCACAACCCAGACTGCAACATTTTGGATCACATGACATCTCTTAAGGTCAGAGACTGAAGCTCCACTTAGCAGGGAGTTATAGTAATCTAATCTGGTCAGAATGGTAGCTTGTGCAATTGTGGCGCAGTCTCTCTCCTAAATGTAAGGGCCGATGTTCTTGAGGAGGCGTAGATAGTAATGACATGTATGGTTCACTTGAGTTATGTGGGTGTCTGCATTTAAGAAGGCCTCTAACTGAACCCCCAGGGTTTTTACTTTCCGTTGAGTTTTGATTACATTAGTCCCCATTACGGGTCCAGAGGTAACCCTGCCGGTGACACCGGCGGGTTGGCGCCGGACCCCCAAAAAATGACCGACGCCTGACTTGTCGGTAACACCAGTGGATTACAACCCCGGCGGTCCGGAGAGTCAGATGCCAGTAATTTGGAATGGGGACCATGGAAGCACCAGCACCATCGTTAACGGTGCCAGTGCTTCCGTGACAGCTTGCCTACCGTGGCTGCTGTGCCTGGCAGGGTCAGCCTTGTTGGGCACAGTGGCTCTGGCAGGCAAACCCGTAGTGTGCCGGTCCAGAAACAACGGTGCCGGTAGGCTTACCAGCGCTGTTGTTTCCGGACTGGCACCCTTGTAATGAGGCCCATTGTCTTTTATTAGAAAACTACTGTAGTCTATGCTCAGTTTGTCTCAGGCCTGCTTGTATCCAAAGTTCATTAGCTGCCGTTCAGATATAGCCAGTTCTCAGACATCCACTGTCAATATGGTCATAAATGATCATCAAGGCTCTGGAGTCTGCAGCATAGTTCCCAGTAAGTTCCAGGACAATCTGGGTGTCATCGGCATAGTTTATGAAAATGACACCAAGCTTGTCAAAGAGAACACAGAGGGATATGATATATAGATTGAATAACACAGATGAAATGGATGCGCCCTGTGGCACTCCAGAGCGGATGGGAGCAGAGATGGAAAAGGCAGATCCCCACTGTATTATGGATGCACGATTTGTAAGGAAAGAATGGAGCCATTCCACAGCTTCGTTAGAATATTGGCCTGAGTTTTTTAGGCCGTTAAGAAGCTGTCCATGGTCGATGAGATTGAAAACCGGGGAGAGGTCTAATAAAATCAACATCCCAGCCTTTCCTCTGTCCATGATCTCCAGCATTTGTGTCTGAAGGTTGACGAGGGCAGTCTCTGTGCTGAATGAAGGTCGAAAACTGTATTGTCTATTGTGAAGAATGTGATTGGATTTCACAAAGGATTGTACCTGGGTAGTGACAAATTTGTCAAGTATTTTAAGAAGGAACTGTCAAATGGTAATGGATCTCAAATTGCTAGATTCCCTTGGGTAAATGTTTCTTTTTTTTGGGATTGGATAAATTGTAACTCTTTTGATGTCATTAGGTACATAGTTTTCCCTAAAAGAAGCATTACGTAGAAGTGTCTGAAAAGGAGCAAATCGGTCCTTATGTTCCAGAATCAGTTTTGGTAGCAGGAGATTGTGTGGACAGGAGGTAGGATGCATGGATGACAACATATTAGTCATATCTTGGATGGAAATTGGCGAGAAGATACGTTTCTGGGAATCCCAACCTATAGGTAGTCCAGTTTCATACGAAAGAAGTTATGGTTTTGAGCAGCAATTATTTAGTTTTCACTGTTTAAGATTTTTGGCCCAAAGGCAGTCTGTATTGAGGAGCAGTCTAGGTTAGTTTGTGTAAAATAAATCTGAGCTGCCTTAGGTTTTTCCAGAGACTTCAACATTTCCAAAAGCTTCCTGGTGTGGTAGGAGGAATACTCGATTTGGACATTAAAGAAGTTATTTTTAGTTTCCAAGATTAGGGTTTTGTAAGGTCTATTGGCCTCCTTTCAGGCAACCCTAGTATCTCTAGATTGCTGTTTGAGCCAGCAGGCTTCTAAAGCTCATCTATGTTCCCTCTGGAGTTTTAACTCTGAGTTTGATGTGTTGGATTGCCCCTAACTGTTTCGTTTTTATAGGATCTGATTGGTCGAGCATTTTGGTAAATATTTCAGAGAATGATGAGATTATACTGCCTACTAAATCATTTTGTTTTATGTTAGACATGATGTTGCTTATGCAAGGCTGCAGATCCTGGTATAAGATTCTTTTGAAATTTCTACCAATAACAGTTTTTGTATGATTAGGAAGCTTAGGTGGATGTTGTAGGCTTTGGACATTGAAGCTAATAACAAAGTGATCAGATCATATGCAAGGATTGGTTGAGATGTTGTTAACTAGGTGTTTCCTTGTCACATTCCAGTCAAGTATGTTAATTTTTGCTATTGTTGGTTCAATTCTGAACTTCATGTCTTAGCTGGCACATTAACTTGCAGAGTGCCAAACACCCAACGGGAACTCACCCAAAGTCCTCTGTCACTTGAATACCCTGCACAGCAATATTTACCCATTCAACAGCCTGTCTCATCTTATGCCACAGGTCTCAAACATTGTCCTCAGTTAGGCCTTATACCTCTCATACTGATGAGCCCCAATGAGCCACTGCACTGCTTCTCTGCTGTATCTGCAGTAAATGCACTGATTGGTGCAGTCTGCACAGCACTCCATGCTGGTTTGGTGTTTAAATCCACAACACCTGTAGCCTCCGTCCCAGGTCAGACAGCCATTAAAAAAATACTGAAAGAACAGCAGCAGCCAGCAGCTCAACTCGGTATCAGGTAATATTATCCCCACCAAAAATATCGCCATACATATGGTCGTCAGGAACGGCCATAGGCGATATTTTTGGTGGGGATAATTTATGGGATAAATGGATGGGGGTGTTGCGGGGGTGTCCCCCGCTCCCTTTTAAAATATATGGGGGTTGCAGGGGTGTCCCCCGCAGGTTCCATGGGGTAATATTGCAGCAAAAATATGGCGAAATATTTGTATGGCGATATTTTTGCGGGGATATTATCACATGGAACCCTCAACTCAGTAACTG
Source organism: Ambystoma mexicanum (assembly GCF_040938575.1). NCBI lineage: Eukaryota > Metazoa > Chordata > Amphibia > Caudata > Ambystomatidae > Ambystoma > Ambystoma mexicanum. The sequence continues at coordinate 543,711,537 of NC_090936.1, forward strand.
CACTCATCGGTGCACTCCAAGCAGCACTCTACGCTGGATTGGTGTTTGAATCCACAACACCTGTAGCCACTGTATCAGGTTAGATAGCCACAGAAAAGCAACCGGAAGAACAACAGCAGCCAGCAGTTCAGCATAGTAACTAAATTAAGTATACAACTCACCTGAGTTTAGGCACAAGAAATGCATGATTCTGGAAACCACTGGTTACTGGGGAGGAAGAGAATGCCATTGTGATAGAGATTGAGTCAAAGACCAAGCTACTCCTTCACCATTGTGTAGAGGTTTGCAAACACAACAGCAACATCAGAACATGCAAAATGTCAGCAAGACAAACAATGCTGCCACCACCACCACTTTTGCAGTCAGATGAGTGTAGTATATTTATTACAAAACAAAGGGGGTCTGGGAATTTCTCTACCAGCACGAAGACAGGCCAATGACCTGTTCTTGGGTGAATAACCCCTGGGAGAGACTATACCAAGTCTTCAGCTCACTGTCCCTTTCACAGAGAAGACATTTCCAGCATATCAGTCTTTGTCCTGCCCAGGGGCAGTCTAGCATCGAAATGCTAGGCAATTCTCCTCTGAACAAGAGTACCAACAGCAATCACATACACGTGTTTCAGCCTTGTTGAGCATCATCAGTGAGGTGAAGCTGTGCCTCTCTAAGAACAGTGAGAAACCTTCTAGATATGGCGTCCGCTACACAATGTCGGGTACAGCGTTCTGGTCAATCACTATCTCCTCCACCAGCGCTAATTCACAGATGTGTTGTAAATCAACGTATAACCTTTATTGCATTCCCTATGATGAGCTAGCAATGCACCAGCATACTTTCCGGACCGCCAGACTGCGGAATGCCTGCAAAGGCTGTTGCTCCCAGCAGGTCTAACCTGGCGAGAGCACCGGCCCCTGCAAGCATGGTTTTCACAGAAGCACTGGCACCGTTAGCAACAGTGCCGGTGCTTACGTGTACCCATTCCCGTGGAGCCATATGGGACTCCACGTGAATGGGGACTTACATTTACCGATGCCTGACATCCTGGGCTGCCGGGACTTGTAATTTCCCGGTGTCACCAGGATCTCAGGCGGAGAAACAGTGTTACGAGGTCGACGGCAAACTGGCGGTAGCACCGGCGGGTTACTGCCGACCTTGTAATGAGGCCCCTTGTGTCTGTCAATTTCTGAGAACATGGGCAGAAACTTTATTTGCTATATGTTTCATTTGTTAGATATGTGGCACCTTGCGGCACCGTTCAATTCATAATCAATCCCTGCACTACCTTCCCCTCATGAGGTCTGCTTCTGTTAGCAACATATGACTAAGACATGCTTCCTTGTTCTGTGCCTGGGAAGGAATTTCAACTCATACTCATGACCAATCGCAGCACATCTCTACACCGTGTTCAAGCTGCTAGCCTTGTCAGCACATTTCTTATGTGTGAGCAGAAACCAAATACATTTTTAATGTGTGGAATAATTCATGAGGTTTAGAGGCCTACCGAGATCTAGATGGCCTATGAACTACCTTTATTTTGAGGCCTATTTAATGTATTCACACCTGAAGGATATTAGTTATGCTTGTGTTTTTTTCTATTTCTTTTACTTTGTGCTGCTTCTAATAAATACTCAGCCTATTAGCTAAAGTCTTGCCTACCTCTTGGGGCCTACTCTCCTGCATGCGTGTGTGTTTATACTGTATTGATTTGAGATGTGTGCGTATTGGCTGGATATGTCTACTATCTTTCTCTACATTTGAACTCTAAGTATATATGTATGTGTCTTGCCATTTACTGTTTACCTCTCAGTTATGGAATGTGGCGGGAATGACAGTGTGATTTACTTGCAGTCTGTTCTTTTGGCCTTTGGTGTGGTTTCAGACTCATGTTTTATGGGGTTTCTTAAAAGTATATTTTCTCTCACGTGTGAGATATATGACGTTCATCTCAACATTACCGCTGTTCATTCCTTACGGAACTAAATCCCTCATGACCTCCTTATCTCTTAATTCCTGTTTGTGCGCCCAATTGCATTTGTCTTTTGGAACCCATATCTTGCGGATGTTTCATAGGTTATCTCCCCCTCTTGCGTCATCCCAGGGGCTGCAGCCAAAGAAACAGCAACCTACATCCCCTGTGGGATGTACATAGCATGCAATATCATTTTCAGGATCTGGGGGTGGTGCCCAAAGGGTTCCTGGCGGGCCAATTCGATGGTCTATGGGAACCATATTTGGTTTGGGTTTTATCTCTGCCTCATCTGCTTGGGTGTTCTCATGTTTCTAAGGAGCAGTGGCATTCCCTACCTTTACTGCAAGTCATTTTACACCATCTCTACAGGACACACAACAGACTATCAGACACAGGTGAGAGTGTTTTTGGACTCACTGGATACTACATGCCTTTCATTAAAGGGGAATGGAACGGTTTCCCTTCGCTTGAATAACTTGCCATTCAATAGTTTTCCAAAGAATGTCAGCTGGATTCCTGACTGCCCAAAGGACTATTAGAACTTAAAAGATAATTTGTGCAGGGCCCAGTTATGCAGTTCCTGGATTATGGACAGGAATTAAATATAAAGATAGATAGCTGTGAGGGGCATGTGACAGAATGCCAACTGTTGAGGGTGGCATAGCCTCGTTTTTATTCACCTAAAATTATGCAAGTCATTCTGTTTGTGAAGGGGTTGTCTGCTAGTCAGACCCCATTCCATAAATGATCCTTGCCAAAAGTATAGGACAGATGTGCCTTTTCCATACTCCATTTGGAGGCTATATAAACAACTAAATTACATTTCTGTTAGAAGTGCTGAAAATCCCACTGCACATGAAATTATGAATTATACTTTTTACGTGGTCAATTCGGCAGAAAATAGCATTCTGCAAATAGCTCAGCCAGAAAAACAGATTTAATTCTAACAGCACAAAGTGTAGGTCAGATGAAAGTTCAGAGCACAGCTTAACAAATAATGGAGAGCACCAACTGCAAAACATATTGAAGGGGTATTAAGCTCTGAATATGCAAAGAGAAGGGAACCAAGGAAGAAGGGGAAGCCTGAGGGCTCTGAATAAGGCAAGGTTAACAACAACACTGTCATTGTTACCCCTCCAACATATTGTGCAGTCAGGAAAGGCCAAGGAGTGACAATGACGTGTAGTCTTGCCAGTGGGTATGGTACATTACACCCTTGCTCACCTTGATCCTGTGATCCCACAACAGGATCAACGTTAGCCACTGCATGGTAGTCCTGATGCAGCAAGTCATCTGTTATCTTGTGCAGATGCCTAAACTGATGCCGAAGGTAACATTAATTTTAGTGTTACTCCTACTGTTACATAGTAGCAGCTATGAAACATATATGGAAAATAGCAACAGTTTGGTTTATAAAAACATGGGTCTATCTTCGAATTGTGGATGGTTGCCATGTATGCCACCCCATCTCTCTTTTTATATAGTAGTCTACAACTACTGCTTCAGTTAATCTTTTTTGGACTTTTGTAAGCCCAAAGGAATGGCCAACATTTTTTTTTTTAACACTCAGAGTACAACGCTCCACTTCATTCTTCAACTTCTCGATTATATAGCACTGTAGAATACATACCTGTTCTGATGCTTAATTATCGTTATGTGTGGCGGTGCTTTGCCACTGGTGTGGTAGTAAATGTCAGTCCACATGAGGGAAATACTTAGAGTGAGGAGCTATTGCTGGATTCGCCATTTGAATGCTAGGCCAAAATGTTCTCTAAACTGGGTGTTCATTTCAATGGTGATGCATTTAGGTGTTGCCTGGACAACCAAAATAGCAGCTGTACCAGCTGAAGTAGCTCACAAGTGGCAATGCACAATTTATTTTATTTTATTTTATTGTGTATTTATAGCAGCGCACAAAACCCTCAGGCAGTAAGTGTGAAATTACATTCTACAAAGTGCAAGACCACACAAAAGGGTTACAACATATAGGTGGATCTTGAAAGCATAATATGGCAGAGCCATGCCTCATGGTACAGAGGATGCTGCAGCTGTACAGGTAAGCATAAAGGACAAAGTAAAGGTAGGTGAACAGTCTGGCTTCACCATGTACAATGGTGTGAAGGGCTACTTAAGGTCCACAAATAGGCATAAAGACAAGTCCCGATGGACATACTGATTACAATGCTACACCCAGTGGGCTGGGGGCTACATATACACAGAGAGTCATAAGTCAATGGGAAATGGTCTTATGATAGCCAAGAGGTTGCAGGGATAGCATATATATGGGGAGCAATAAAATACTGTGCAGCATAAAAGGATGGTTACAGATGCAGATGGGTGAACACGTTGTAGACACACCCTGGAAAAGCCTCACCCAGCCTCACAATGGGACTCTGTATGGTTGTGTCAAGAATGTGATTCCATAAACGGGGCCAAATAGTAGGTTGAGTGTAAACAAGGCAGCTTTTATTTGTGTCACAATGGTTCTAATAGAAAAGGAGCATATATGTTCCTTCATAATTCAGTTAACCCATGAAAGGCTCTTGCTTTAGGATTCAAAAATCCACTTTAACCTGGCCAAATCGTACTTTTCTTTTAGTTGGCATACATTGTGCTTTATCGAATGTTAAGCCAGCGCTTTCAAATGTTCCACTGGTTGTAGATGTTATTATTGTTTAAAATGTGTGTGTATATATATTGGCTTACCCATTACTATTTCTTCAAGCCTAGTTACTCCCCTTTACAGATCAACATAGAAATGCTTAAATTCAAAATGTATTCAATGATTAATTTACCACATTACAAGGTTTCAATATTAATTATTTTGAAAACACATCACCAGTTAATTTGATAGTGAGTGCATGCCCTCCTGATCCATTTTAGGTTCATGTTTGATTCAAATTCAATGTTTCCAGGTTGAAACTACACTTAGACAACAGTACATGATTCACACTTAAATCAGTTCAATGCCATATCTGTGCTTCATAACAAAGCTCTATGGCTAGTCTTGCGGGCCATGGGTTAGTTCTGTTTTCTAACCAATGTATAACATCACTAAGTAGAAGTTGGAGATCATATAGAGAAGAACATGCAGAAATAGCTGTGAAATAAACAGGCCATATTGACCCATATTTCTGTGCAGAAACATTCTTGTAAAACCTGAGTGACACGTAACCCAAAACATAGGCAAAAGGTACCACAAATTTGAGTTGTCTAAACAAAGACACATTGTGCACAGCAATAGCCTACATACAGCGCTCTGAGGCCTACGGGTGTATATCACTACATAAAAATGAAAACATTTTTTAAAAAATACACTTGGTGAGCAAACACATGTAGTAATCCTTTCTGTTATATCATTCATTCACTTATAAAACCGCATACACTTGTTTGTAATCTAACAGACCATGTACACATTAGTTCCGTGTATTATAAATGATTGCATGTGTCATGTAGGATTCAGTAACATTATCGTTAAAACCTCCTGGTCATTATGACTTTTGCACTGTGCGCCTGCCCTCCTGGGTTTATAAACCACAGAGATTAAGTCCCTAAAGTCATTGCATATGCTATAAACCCTGTTGCCAGCATCACACATGCACCTTCGAAGCTATGCACAAAAGGAGAGCCCCTGTCTTCCACCATGCTGAATGTGGAGGCCTAATTGGAAACAAGGATTCCTCTTTTTTTTTGTTTTATCTAAGCACATTATATCAGCAGGTGAGTTGCGTGAGTTATTTGAGTTATGTGAGTAGGCTGAAAGCCGGGGCACTGGTAATATACAGTTTTGATTTTACATGTTTCATTTATAATGTGATATAGATAAAGAGAAACATTCGGAGGGACTGTGTGGTTTTGCAGATTACATGAGGGCAGGGGGCTGCGTTATTGGGAAGCAAAATCAACATGCATAGTTTCAAGATCAGATAAAAAGTGCCCATCATAACAAAACTTGCACAAAGCTATAAAATATTATCTAAAGAAATTAAGTGACTTTTTGGCATCAGGTTAAGCTAAAAACATCGACCATGTTGTATTATGAATGTAAACACACTGTGTTCTTAAATAATGGGAACGTGTTCTACAAGTCCAGAAACAAAACCAGAAAAAAGTACAAGCAAATAAAATGGGCAGGTGTAAAAGGATGTGGTACAGTTAAATCATTTGGGAGCAAGAAAGCTGAATAATCCAATATAATCCAATTCCTTTACTCGAGACATGCCAGGGGCTTCCACGAACTGTACCAACATCTCATAAAGTCTATTCAAGTTGTTTTACATTAAAGGAAAAACATCTCATCTCTAGATTTTCGAGGTTCTCCGAGTCAGTGGGCTAGGTATCACATGGGGACATCGCCAGTGCCTTCCAACATGACCTCACTCAAAGTACAACTAATGACTCTTAACACCCAAAACATCTTTGATCATCAAAGTCATGTTAGACAAGTGGCATCATCCTAGCAAAATGGATAAAGAGATTCCCGGCTTGACATCTCCATCCATGGAACTATTGACTCTATAAATCACCTCACTCCCAAAGTGCCTATATTTTATAGCAGGATGACAACAAAGGGGCCTGTCTTGTCCTCTCTTGTTTACAGCTTCAAGGCACTTCTCAATTTATTACAACCAGGGCTGTATGGTTTGAACAGATAACACTAATGTGCAAGCACTTTATTTTTGCTCAATCTAGTACATTGTGTGACCTATAGTTCAGTTGTTAATATAATCAAAGATAGTGCATCTTTTGTTCTCTTCAAGACATAGCTCCAGGTTATCCTCATTGTTTAAACTTCAATGTTTTTGAGGAAGAGCACAAGTATCTCTTCAGTCAGGCTACCTTTTAATAGAGGGTAAGGGCAGTGATGTTGCTCCAGTGCATAGGGCATAATGATACAGAGTGACTCATTTTTATATGGATGTAAGCTGAAAGAGACAGTCATTTGGTGAACATGGAGGATGATGCATTGTGTCCGAAATCGACATTTATGTGAAATATATTTTCAGCAGAGTGTTTGGGTGAGTGGAGATAAATATATACCACATAAAACAAACAATAAATACCTAAAAATGTCCATATCTTATCAGCAGCTGCGATTATAAGCACATTACCACGGAGGTGGCTAAAATTACCATGCTCTTTCCAACACCATTTCTTTAGCATTTAGAACCTTAATTATACAGAACCATAGCCCCAATAATGACATCAACGAGGCTAGATCATTCCAGGCAGCAAGCCCAGAATGTGCCTCCTTGAATGCGACCACAGACCACTACAAAACAAGTCAAATGTAACTCATACAACTTTGCAAATGCAGGACACTTGGTTAGAAAATGTCTATTCGCCTCAACATCAATTTTACATAAGCAACATATGCAATCAGACGGTGCTATGCCATGCCAATGTCCAGTTACAGCAAGAGTCAGATTACTCAGCTGCATAAGCATGATTATCCTTCGCTGTTCTGGTGAAGGATAAATGACCAAACACCTACCAGGCATCTGACATTTCCTGTATAATCTCAAAATTCATGAATGCTCTTTAAATTGGATACATATTCCTGTATTTTCATCCAGTCCCATTCCCGGCCCTAGTTTTACATTCCTGCACTACCACTCATTAGCCATGCTCCAACTTTGGATACCATCCAATCTCCTCAAAGTTCTACTCACAGCGGTTTCTGAAACTCTCTAAACCACAGCTGAGTTTTCCGTTCATAGCATCACCCAAAAGTTGCAACAGAGGACAAGTTGTAGTCATCATTATCTTTATATATAACATTTCCCCTTTTAAGCAGATCAGAGGATTGCATGAAGGTCTGCCCCAACTCAAAGCAAATGGCTTCAACAGGTATCCCTTGCAGAAGCCCTACTATCCTTCTCCATATTAACCCTTCAAGTTTCTTTTTAGCCAAGCGCCATGACTTGCATAGCTGAACTCCAGACCATATGATAACATAGTGATGAGGCACTGTTTATAAGCCAAACAGACCCCTTCTATGCTGTAACCAGATGATTTCTGAGCAAATCTTTTAATCACAAGCATCAGGGTCATAGCTCTTGATTAATTATTCGCAATTAATTCTGTACAGTTGCCCGTATCCTTGACTGCATGACCTAAATAAACATAGGAGGACACTCTCTGTATACTCTTGCAGCCAAAATGAATCATTTGCCTACAATCTTTAACTCTCCCAATCCTCATATACTTGGGTTTCCCGGTGTTAATTTGAAGGTCATTATCCATAGAACACTCACACAACTTGGCAGCAGTTTTTCTTACGCCAAAGTAGGTGTGGTCAAAAACAAGCACATTGTCGCCATATGCTCGCCAATTTACATGAGTTTTCACAATTATGGGTGGGAAGTGCTTAGCTCCTTCAAGATAGTCAGACATGTCTGCCAGATATAGGTTGAAAGGCCCCACTGCTTCACTCTACTTTTAATTACTACATCCTTAGAAAATCTTACATAACTGTTCATGTTCACTCTTATTCTGGTATCTGAGCGTAATTGATTTAGAAAACACGATAAGTGCATTGGAATACCTCTGTCCTTAAGCTTATTCCACAATTTGCCCCTGTTTACCAGATCTGTTTACCTGTTTTGTCATCCTAGACTCCTCTGTTAATGTATTCAAGGCTAATATATTATGCACCATAGAGCAACCAGCCAAGAAACCAGTCTGAAACGGACTGAGGACATTTTTATCCTTGATCCAATCTGTAAGTTCTGTCAATAAGCATGCACCAAAGATCTTATTAGGAACATATAATAGTGCCAACAATCTATAGTTACTTGGGTCATTTCTGCTCCCTTTATAAAAGCTGGAGCACAATGGCCCTCTTCCAGGACTCAGGAATGATACCCGTCCTGATTGCTTTCTTGAATAATGTACATAGTATCTACGGCTAAAACTCTGGATTACTTTTGATAACTAATAGCTAGGCCTTCTGGGCCAGGTGCTCTTGACTTATTCAACCTATGAAAACGTCCAAAATGTCATCCATTGTAATACACATATTTACAAACCTCAGTTGCACTGGATTCTGTACTATATTTAGTACCCAAACAACTCAATCAGACCTCCTCACTTATAGGGTTAACAAGAGTGCCAGCACTGTCACCCGTAATATTATTGAACCTTCTCCAAACTTGTTCATGTCAGCAGTCCTTAATACATATAACATGTCCTGTCATTCTGCATGTGTGACAGCAAACTGATGCCTTTTAATCCAGTTACCATACTGGTGCTTCAACCACCTTAATCGACCACATTGTTCCTCATGACTATCCACCCAATTTATAGACTTACCTACTTTGTTGCCTCAACTCACTTTTGGCATTGCAGATTTCAAGGTCAAACAGACCCTTCCCCATCCTATGTGCAGTAGTCATACGATTTCTCCCAATTGGCAAAAAGCTTCCCATTATTCGTCTGATTCGATCAACCACCTCATTCGGGTCACTCACCATAACCCCCTCAATAAAATCATCAAGGGGCAAAGATGCAGTGTATCTGCATATCACTCTCATATGCCACTCCGACCATCCAACCTGTTTAGCCTTAATATCAACCTCTACGTCACCAATCATATGTGACAGCCCTACCTCCCCATTATGCATGGCAAATGTTAGGGACAAGGGGACCTGGTCGATACATTCATTAAAATCCCCACCTCGATGATTTATATATTGTAGGATTACTGCATTTCAGAAGCAATAATCAGTCCTCATTTGAACCTCTCCCATTCTACCTGTGAATTTACCAGGCACATCCTTTTTTTTACCCTGCCATTTCACATCCCAAGTCCTGAAGAAATGCCATCAATTTATTTCCATGCCAATTTTCCTTTCGTTGCGACATAACACTTATCGGCATCACTTCCCGATATTTACTTTGCACCAATTTATCAATACAATGGACATTTAGGTCCCACCAGTCACCATCATATCAGAAGTAAAATCCCACTTTACTGTGCTCAATACTAAATACAGATAGAACATAATGTTTTGTATCGTATTGTTTTGTTTATTTATAAAGCCGTTATACACAAAGCGAGTGTTTCAAAGCACTGTTTCTCTTCCCCCAGGGGGCTTTCAACATTACACAACAATAGACTCTGTTTTGCTGGAAATTCTTGAATCTTGATTACTGCAGCCTGCAGGAAACAACAGTCCACAGTACATCTATCTATATATGTAAAAGTCAAGTGTGGGTTTGAGGGTTTGTAGCGCAAAGTGTTGTTCCTCATACAATTCCACACCATTTCATCAATCTGCACCAAATTTAGCATAGTCACCTGTTAGGACCCTCCGGCCCTATTACATGTATCACTGGCTACATGACATTTGGAGTCACCAACCCTTTCCCCGGATTTCAGCGAAAGTTCAAATGTGTTTGTGGGTGTGTAGCCTGCCTACAATGTTCAGCGAAAGTTCAAATGTGTTTGTGGGTGTGTGGCCTGCCTACGATGTCTTAAACCAAGTTCACTGGGAAGGGAAACAACAACATGTATGAGAGGCGAATGGACCTGAGAAGGGAAGGTGAAAGCAGGTAGCATCCCAAATGTTTGCCACATCAGGTGAAATCAATTTTCCAGACGATTTTTTCTAGATGGTGCCTGCCGACAAAGCCGTACACCATGTTCACCGGAAGGGAAAGAACTTTTTTTTTTCTCAACAGGTCCCGACATGAGGAACAAAACAAAACCACGTTTCAAGGCTCTAGGATGCATGATTTTTGAGATATTTGCACCACAATGCACGGCACTGAACTGCACCATGCCAAGATAACGTGGAACGGTGACCTACAGGATCATTCATTTTCAACAATTAATGAGAGTGTTATCATGTCTGTCTACAGAACCCGTTCGGAGAACGGGAACTTTTGCTAGTATTTCTATGGATGGCAAATAGGATTTTAGACCCAGCAAATGGCCCCCAACAGGGCAGCCCTTCACCCCTTTAACAACTTTCTTATGATACCCATCCATAAATATTTTAGTCTGTAGCCAGCATTCCCGCATGATGAAAATGTTTGCACTCATCAGAATATCTAACCCCTGTTGCTGTGTAGTCAAAAGTTTATGCCCTCTTGTATTCCATGTAATCTGTTCAATCTTATCAGGGCCTCAACTCTGGAGTCAGGGGAAGGAACCTAGACAGCCAGGCCCATTCCTCCCTATGGTCCTTCTTTTGTTCACAATTACCATCGGCCCATGTGTTAAGTTGTACCTTACAACCAGCTTGAGTAGTAGTCATATTCATATCCCACTTAGAGGGAAAGGCTCTTGCCTCCCTTGGTCGCTTTCACTATAATTGGAGGTGAGCAGCGCACATATGTGGATGTCTTATTATCATCACAAATTCAATAGATTCCATATAATATCTCTCATGTTTAAGACTCTGAAGGATGGGATTAAACAAAACATTATCAACATATGTGACCAATTTAAAGGCTTAATGTTTGTCTCTGGAAACAAGTTAGTTATTACAAAGCAGTCCCGATAGTATTATCCTGACCATCAGAGGACCTCTCATGAATATCACGGGAAATACATAGGTCCTTTTAATTTGTGTCTCATGCCTCAGTGAGTGAGGAAGTGATGCCACCTCCTTTTCCCGCCTACACCCTGCCAGGCACCATCAGAGAGGATCATTATAGTTCCTTGAGCATCTGTATCATGGCAGTCTACTCTAACAACACTGATGAGTCTGATTGTGCTTAGGCTTAAGGACCCACATTGTTAAAACCCCCTTCTGGGAATGTACCCTCTGTTGCTGCCTTCTTGCTTTCTTCTTCGGCTTTCCTGGAATTAGCCTTATATCTGTCACTTTCTTCTCCAATGAGAACATCCGGGTGCTTCTCTCACCTGGACTAACTACTGTTTTCCTCCTAGGCCCTTCCTTCTTAGCCTTAATTACATTGGGCCTTTTTAATCTGCAGCGCTCCCTTCTTATCATGCAGCTCTCTTCATGTTCCTCCTCCACCTGACTAGGATATGGCCCGTCCACTTTAGTTAACTCCATGTCCTGTCTCAGCTTTGTATCAAACCATCCCTGCATATCCTAACTCGTATTCGGCTCTGCAGTCATCACGCAGACACCTGGCACTTCCATTAACTCCACTGAAACATTAGTATGGAGCGCCTCTGATTTCAGAAAATGATCTTCAATGGTGTGCAGCATGTGTGTGTTGCTCAACACCATCTTGTGTATCTTTCCACTCAGCTGTAAAAGGATCTTTAACGTAAACTGCATAGTTTCCACACTATACCCACAAGCAGCACCACTAATCACAGTCGCTTTCACCAAAGCCTGGTCCACTTGCTCTCCAAACAAGTTTGGAGTAGCCGATAGCCCGGGAGTTATTATCAATGTGGATTTTTAATTGTCCTGGGTAATTACATCTAACCGAGCCTCCCCCTCTTCCTCCTGCGGTTTAGAGGTATTGTCTGTGGACACAGGGAAATAAGCTGTACTTGTATAACCCACCTTTTTCTTATGAGTAATATTGCGTCCACCAACACTTTCCTCCAATCCTCCATCTGGGGCATTATCTATAATCCCCAGATCTGCTGTGTCATTAAACGAAGATGCCTTACTGTGCAATTTTCCTTTTTTATTTTTTAAGTATTTATAGAGCGCCGGAAGCCCAAAGGCATTAGGGAGCTACATGGATACAATCAAGACTAAACAGTTAAAACGGGACAATCAGACATAGAGAGTATAGCGAGACAAGGGTTAATAATTTGAAAATAAAGGTTTTTAGAGCTTGCCTGAAGATTTTTAAAGGGGCAGGGCATTCCAGAAGCAAGCTGCTTTAGCGGCAAATGATCTACCAGGGGGCCCTGTATCAGTCCAAGACTGGATGAGCGAAGAGATCTGATGGGTTGACAAAGCGGGACTAATGGTTTGAGGTATTCTGGAATAACACTGAAGAGGCAACAGTGTACCAAGGTGCCCACTTTGAAGCCAATCCGTTCCTGGAAGAGCAGCCAGTGCAGATTTTTCCTGGGAACAGAAATGTGTGTTCTTCTGTGAGTGTTAGTCACAACCCAGACTGCAACATTTTGGATCACATGACATCTCTTAAGGTCAGAGACTGAAGCTCCACTTAGCAGGGAGTTATAGTAATCTAATCTGGTCAGAATGGTAGCTTGTGCAATTGTGGCGCAGTCTCTCTCCTAAATGTAAGGGCCGATGTTCTTGAGGAGGCGTAGATAGTAATGACATGTATGGTTCACTTGAGTTATGTGGGTGTCTGCATTTAAGAAGGCCTCTAACTGAACCCCCAGGGTTTTTACTTTCCGTTGAGTTTTGATTACATTAGTCCCCATTACGGGTCCAGAGGTAACCCTGCCGGTGACACCGGCGGGTTGGCGCCGAACCCCAAAAAAATGACCGACGCCTGACTTGTCGGTAACACCAGTGGATTACAACCCCGGCGGTCCGGGGAGTCAGATGCCAGTAATTTGGAATGGGGACCATGGAAGCACCAGCACCATCGTTAACGGTGCCAGTGCTTCCGTGACAGCTTGCCTACCTTGGCTGCTGTGCCTGGCAGGGTCAGCCTTGTTGGGCACAGTGGCTCTGGCAGGCAAACCCGTTGTGTGCCGGTCCAGAAAAAACGGTGCCGGTAGGCTTACCAGCGCTGTTGTTTCCGGACTCGCACCCTTGTAATGAGGCCCATTGTCTTTTATTAGAAAACTACTGTAGTCTATGCTCAGTTTGTCTCAGGCCTGCTTGTATCCAAAGTTCTTTAGCTGCCGTTCAGATATAGCCAGTTCTCAGACATCCACTGTCAATATGGTCATAAATGATCATCAAGGCTCTGGAGTCTGCAGCATAGTTCCCAGTAAGTTCCAGGACAATCTGGGTGTCATCGGCATAGTTTATGAAAATGACACCAAGCTTGTCAAAGAGAACACAGAGGGATATGATATATAGATTGAATAACACAGATGAAATGGATGCGCCCTGTGGCACTCCAGAGCGGATGGGAGCAGAGATGGAAAAGGCAGATCCCCACTGTATTATGGATGCACGATTTGTAAGGAAAGAATGGAGCCATTCCACAGCCTCGTTAGAATATTGGCCTGAGTTTTTTAGGCCGTTAAGAAGCTGTCCATGGTCGATGAGATTGAAAACCGGGGAGAGGTCTAATAAAATCAACATCCCAGCCTTTCCTCTGTCCATGATCTCCAGCATTTGTGTCTGAAGGTCGACGAGGGCAGTCTCTGTGCTGAATGAAGGTCGAAAACTGTATTGTCTATTGTGAAGAATGTGATTGGATTTCACAAAGGATTGTACCTGGGTAGTGGCAAATTTGTCAAGTATTTTAAGAAGGAACTGTCAAATGGTAATGGATCTCAAATTGCTAGATTCCCTTGGGTAAATGTTTCTTTTTTTTGGGATTGGATAAATTGTAACTCTTTTGATGTCATTGGGTACATAGTTTTCCCTAAAAGAAGCATTACGTAGAAGTGTCTGAAAAGGAGCAAATCGGTCCTTATGTTCCAGAATCAGTTTTGGTAGCAGGAGATTGTGTGGACAGGAGGTAGGATGCATGGATGACAACATATTAGTCATATCTTGGATGGAAATTGGCGAGAAAATAAGTTTCTGGGAATCCCAACTTATAGGTAGTCCAGTTTCATACGAAAGAAGTTATGGTTTTGAGCAGCAATTATTTAGTTTTCACTGTTTAAGATTTTTGGCCCAAAGGCAGTCTGTATTGAGGAGCAGTCTAGGTTAGTTTGTGTAAAATAAATCTGAGCTGCCTTAGGTTTTTCCAGAGACTTCAACATTTCCAAAAGCTTCCTGGTGTGGTAGGAGGAATACTCGATTTGGACATTAAAGAAGTTATTTTTAGTTTCCAAGATTAGGGTTTTGTAAGGTCTATTGGCCTCCTTCCAGGCAACCCTAGTATCTCTAGATTGCTTTTTGAGCCAGCAGGCTTCTAAAGCTCATCTATGTTCCCTCTGGAGTTTTAACTCTGAGTTTGATGTGTTGGATTGCCCCTAACTGTTTCGTTTTTATAGGATCTGATTGGTCGAGCATTTTGGTAAATATTTCAGAGAATGATGAGATTATACTGCCTACTAAATCATTTTGTTTTATGTTAGACATGATGTTGCTTATGCAAGGCTGCAGATCCTGGTATAAGATTCTTTTGAAATTTCTACCAATAACAGTTTTTGTATGATTAGGAAGCTTAGGTGGATGTTGTAGGCTTTGGACATTGAAGCTAATAACAAAGTGATCAGATCATATGCAAGGATTGGTTTAGATGTTGTTAACTAGGTGTTTCCTTGTCACATTCCAGTCAAGTATGTTAATTTTTGCTATTGTTGGTTCAATTCTGAACTTCATGTCTTAGCTGGCACATTAACTTGCAGAGTGCCAAACACCCAACGGGAACTCACCCAAAGTCCTCTGTCACTTGAATACCCTGCACAGCAATATTTAACCATTCAACAGCCTGTCTCATCTTATGCCACAGGTCTCAAACATTGTCCTCAGTTAGGCCTTATACCTCTCATACTGGTGAGCCCCAATGAGCCACTGCACTGCTTCTCTGCTGTATCTGCAGTAAATGCACTGATTGGTGCAGTCTGCACAGCACTCCATGCTGGTTTGGTGTTTAAATCCACAACACCTGTAGCCTCCGTCCCAGGTCAGACAGCCATTAAAAAAATACTGAAAGAACAGCAGCAGCCAGCAGCTCAACTCGGTATCAGGTAATATTATCCCCACCAAAAATATCGCCATACATATGGTCGTCAGGAACGGCCATAGGCGATATTTTTGGTGGGGATAATTTATGGGATAAATGGATGGGGGGGTTGCGGGGGTGTCCCCCGCTCCCTTTTAAAATATATGGGGGTTGCAGGGGTGTCCCCCGCAGGTTCCATGGGGTAATATTGCAGCAAAAATATGGCGAAATATTTGTATGGCGATATTTTTGCGGGGATATTATCACATGGAACCCTCAACTCAGTAACTGCACTCATCGGTGCACTCCAAGCAGCACTCTACGCTGGATTGGTGTTTGAATCTACAACACCTGTAGCCACTGTATCAGGTTAGATAGCCACAGAAAAGCAACTGGAAGAACAACAGCAGCCAGCAGTTCAGCATAGTAACTAAATTAAGTATACAACTCACCTGAGTTTAGGCACAAGAAATGCATGATTCTGGAAACCACTGGTTACTGGGGAGGAAGAGAATGCCACTGTGATAGAGATTGAGTCAAAGACCAAGCTACTCCTTCACCATTGTGTAGAGGTTTGCAAACACAACAGCAACATCAGAACATGCAAAATGTCAGCAAGACAAACAATGCTGCCACCACCATCACTTTTGCAGTCAGATGAGTGTAGTATATTTTTTACAAAACAAAGGGGGTCTGGGAATTTCTCTACCAGCACGAAGACAGGCCAATGACCTGTTCTTGGGTGAATAACCCCTGGGAGAGACTATACCAAGTCTTCAGCTCACTGTCCCTTTCACAGAGAAGACATTTCCAGCATATCAGTCTTTGTCCTGCCCAGGGGCAGTCTAGCACCGAAATGCTAGGCAATTCTCCTCTGAACAAGAGTACCAACAGCAATCACATACATGTGTTTCAGCCTTGTTGAGCATCATCAGTGAGGTGAAGCTGTGCCTCTCTAAGAACAGTGAGAAACCTTCTAGATATGGCGTCCGCTACACAATGTCGGGTACAGCGTTCTGGTCAATCACTATCTCCTCCACCAGCGCTAATTCACAGATGTGTTGTAAATCAACGTATAACCTTTATTGCATTCCCTATGATGAGCTAGCAATGCACCAGCATACTTTCCGACCGCCAGACTGCGGAATGCCTGCAAAGGCTGTTGCTCCCAGCAGGTCTAACTTGGCGAGAGCACCGGCCCCTGCAAGCATGGTTTTCACAGAAGCACTGGCACCGTTAGCAACAGTGCCGGTGCTTACGTGTACCCATTCCCGTGGAGCCATATGGGACTCCACGTGAATGGGGACTTACATTTCCCACTGCCTGACATCCTGGGCTGCCGGGACTTGTAATTTCCCGGTGTCACCAGGATCTCAGGCGGAGAAACAGTGTTACGAGGTCGACGGCAAACTGGCGGTAGCACCGGCGGGTTACTGCCGACCTTGTAATGAGGCCCCTTGTGTCTGTCAATTTCTGAGAACATGGGCAGAAACTTTATTTGCTATATGTTTCATTTGTTAGATATGTGGCACCTTGCGGCACCGTTCAATTCATAATCAATCCCTGCACTACCTTCCCCTCATGAGGTCTGCTTCTGTTAGCAACATATGACTAAGACATGCTTCCTTGTTCTGTGCCTGGGAAGGAATTTCAACTCATACTCATGACCAATCGCAGCACATCTCTACACCGTGTTCAAGCTGCTAGCCTTGTCAGCACATTTCTTATGTGTGAGCAGAAACCAAATACATTTTTAATGTGTGGAATAATTCATGAGGTTTAGAGGCCTACCGAGATCTAGATGGCCTATGAACTACCTTTATTTTGAGGCCTATTTAATGTATTCACACCTGAAGGATATTAGTTATGCTTGTGTTTTTTTCTATTTCTTTTACTTTGTGCTGCTTCTAATAAATACTCAGCCTATTAGCTAAAGTCTTGCCTACCTCTTGGGGCCTACTCTCCTGCATGCGTGTGTGTTTATACTGTATTGATTTGAGATGTGTGCGTATTGGCTGGATATGTCTACTATCTTTCTCTACATTTGAACTCTAAGTATATATGTATGTGTCTTGCCATTTACTGTTTACCTCTCAGTTATGGAATGTGGCGGGAATGACAGTGTGATTTACTTGCAGTCTGTTCTTTTGGCCTTTGGTGTGGTTTCAGACTCATGTTTTATGGGGTTTCTTAAAAGTATATTTTCTCTCACGTGTGAGATATATGACGTTCATCTCAACATTACCGCTGTTCATTCCTTACGGAACTAAATCCCTCATGACCTCCTTATCTCTTAATTCCTGTTTGTGCGCCCAATTGCATTTGTCTTTTGGAACCCATATCTTGCGGATGTTTCATAGGTTATCTCCCCCTCTTGCGTCATCCCAGGGGCTGCAGCCAAAGAAACAGCAACCTACATCCCCTGTGGGATGTACATAGCATGCAATATCATTTTCAGGATCTGGGGGTGGTGCCCAAAGGGTTCCTGGCGGGCCAATTCGATGGTCTATGGGAACCATATTTGGTTTGGGTTTTATCTCTGCCTCATCTGCTTGGGTGTTCTCATGTTTCTAAGGAGGAGTGGCATTCCCTACCTTTACTGCAAGTCATTTTACACCATCTCTACAGGACACACAACAGACTATCAGACACAGGTGAGAGTGTTTTTGGACCTCACTGGATACTACATGCCTTTCATTAAAGGGGAATGGAACGGTTTCCCTTCGCTTGAATAACTTGCCATTCAATAGTTTTCCAAAGAATGTCAGCTGGATTCCTGACTGCCCAAAGGACTATTAGAACTTAAAAGATAATTTGTGCAGGGCCCAGTTATGCAGTTCCTGGATTATGGACAGGAATTAAATATAAAGATAGATAGCTGTGAGGGGCATGTGACAGAATGCCAACTGTTGAGGGTGGCATAGCCTCGTTTTTATTCACCTAAAATTATGCAAGTAATTCTGTTTGTGAAGGGGTTGTCTGCTAGTCAGACCCCATTCCATAAATGATCCTTGCCAAAAGTATAGGACAGATGTGCCTTTGCCATACTCCATTTGGAGGCTATATAAACAACTAAATTACATTTCTGTTAGAAGTGCTGAAAATCCCCACTGCACATGAAATTATGAATTCTACTTTTTACGTGGTCAATTCGGCAGAAAATAGCATTCTGCAAATAGCTCAGCCAGAAAAACAGATTTAATTCTAACAGCACAAAGTGTAGGTCAGATGAAAGTTCAGAGCACAGCTTAACAAATAATGGAGAGCACCAACTGTAAAACATATTGAAGGGGTATTAAGCTCTGAATATGCAAAGAGAAGGGAACCAAGGAAGAAGGGGAAGCCTGAGGGCTCTGAATAAGGCAAGGTTAACAACAACACTGTCATTGTTACCCCTCCAACATATTGTGCAGTCAGGAAAGGCCAAGGAGTGACAATGACGTGTAGTCTTGCCAGTGGGTATGGTACATTACACCCTTGCTCACCTTGATCCTGTGATCCCACAACAGGATCAACGTTAGCCACTGCATGGTAGTCCTGATGCAGCAAGTCATCTGTTATCTTGTGCAGATGCCTAAACTGATGCCGAAGGTAACATTAATTTTAGTGTTACTCCTACTGTTACATAGTAGCAGCTATGAAACATATATGGAAAATAGCAACAGTTTGGTTTATAAAAACATGGGTCTATCTTCGAATTGTGGATGGTTGCCATGTATGCCACCCCATCTCTCTTTTTATATAGTAGTCTACAACTACTGCTTCAGTTAATCTTTTTTGGACTTTTGTAAGCCCAAAGGAATGGCCAACATTTTTTTTTTTAACACTCAGAGTACAACGCTCCACTTCATTCTTCAACTTCTCGATTATATAGCACTGTAGAATACATACCTGTTCTGATGCTTAATTATCGTTGTGTGTGGCGGTGCTTTGCCACTGGTGTGGTAGTAAATGTCAGTCCACATGAGGGAAATACTTAGAGTGAGGAGCTATTGCTGGCTTCGCCATTTGAATACCTAGGCCAAAATGTTCTCTAAACTGGGTGTTCATTTCAATGGTGATGCATTTAGGTGTTGCCTGGACAACCAAAATAGCAGCTGTACCAGCTGAAGTAGCTCACAAGTGGCAATACACAATTTATTTTATTTTATTTTATTGTGTATTTATAGCAGCGCACAAAACCCTCAGGCAGTAAGTGTGAAATTACATTCTACAAAGTGCAAGACCACACAAAAGGGTTACAACATATAGGTGGATCTTGAAAGCATAATATGGCAGAGCCATGCCTCATGGTACAGAGGATGCTGCAGCTGTACAGGTAAGCATAAAGGACAAAGTAAAGGTAGGTGAACAGTCTGGCTTCACCATGTACAATGGTGTGAAGGGCTACTTAAGGTCCACAAATAGGCATAAAGACAAGTCCCGATGGACATACTGATTACAATGCTACACCCAGTGGGCTGGGGGCTACATATACACAGAGAGTCATAAGTCAATGGGAAATGGTCTTATGATAGCCAAGAGGTTGCAGGGATAGCATATATATGGGGAGCAATAAAATACTGTGCAGCATAAAAGGATGGTTACAGATGCAGATGGGTGAACACGTTGTAGACACACCCTGGAAAAGCCTCACCCAGCCTCACAATGGGACTCTGTATGGTTGTGTCAAGAATGTGATTCCATAAAAGGGGCCAAATAGTAGGTTGAGTGTAAACAAGGCAGCTTTTATTTGTGTCACAATGGTTCTAATAGAAAAGGAGCATATATGTTCCTTCATAATTCAGTTAACCCATGAAAGGCTCTTGCTATAGGATTCAAAGATCCACTTTAACCTGGCCAAATCGTACTTTTCTTTTAGTTGGCATACATTGTGCTTTATCGAATGTTAGGCCAGCGCTTTCAAATGTTCCACTGGTTGTAGATGTTATTATTGTTTAAAATGTGTGTGTATATATATTGGCTTACCCATTACTATTTCTTCAAGCCTAGTTACTCCCCTTTACAGATCAACATAGAAATGCTTAAATTCAAAATGTATACAATGATTAATTTACCACATTACAAGGTTTCAATATTAATTATTTTGAAAACACATCACCAGTTAATTTGATAGTGAGTGCATGCCCTCCTGATCCATTTTAGGTTCATGTTTGATTCAAATTCAATGTTTCCAGGTTGAAACTACACTTAGACAACAGTACATGATTCACACTTAAATCAGTTCAATGCCATATCTGTGCTTCATAACAAAGCTCTATGGCTAGTCTTGCGGGCCATGGGTTAGTTCTGTTTTCTAACCAATGTATAACATCACTAAGTAGAAGTTGGAGATCATATAGAGAAGAACATGCAGAAATAGCTGTGAAATAAACAGGCCATATTGACCCATATTTCTGTGCAGAAACATTCTTGTAAAACCTGAGTGACACGTAACCCAAAACATAGGCAAAAGGTACCACAAATTTGAGTTGTCTAAACAAAGACACATTGTGCACAGCAATAGCCTACATACAGCGCTCTGAGGCCTACGGGTGTATATCACTACATAAAAATGAAAACATTTTTTAAAAAATACACTTGGTGAGCAAACACATGTAGTAATCCTTTCTGTTATATCATTCATTCACTTATAAAACCGCATACACTTGTTTGTAATCTAACAGACCATGTACACATTAGTTCCGTGTATTATAAATGATTGCATGTGTCATGTAGGATTCAGTAACATTATCGTTAAAACCTCCTGGTCATTATGACTTTTGCACTGTGCGCCTGCCCTCCTGGGTTTATAAACCACAGAGATTAAGTCCCTAAAGTCATTGCATATGCTATAAACCCTGTTGCCAGCATCACACATGCACCTTCGAAGCTATGCACAAAAGGAGAGCCCCTGTCTTCCACCATGCTGAATGTGGAGGCCTAATTGGAAACAGGGATTCCTCTTTTTTTTTGTTTTATCTAAGCACATTATATCAGCAGGTGAGTTGCGTGAGTTATTTGAGTTATGTGAGTAGGCTGAAAGCCGGGGCACTGGTAATATACAGTTTTGATTTTACATGTTTCATTTATAATGTGATATAGATAAAGGGAAACATTCGGAGGGACTGTGTGGTTTTGCAGATTACATGAGGGCAGGGGGCTGCGTTATTGGGAAGCAAAATCAACATGCATAGTTTCAAGATCAGATAAAAAGTGCCCATCATAACAAAACTTGCACAAAGCTATAAAATATTATCTAAAGAAATTAAGTGACTTTTTGGCATCAGGTTAAGCTAAAAACATCGGCCATGTTGTATTATGAATGTAAATACACTGTGTTCTTAAATAATGGGAACGTGTTCTGACAGTCCAGAAACAAAACCAGAAAAAAGTACAAGCAAATAAAATGGGCAGGTGTAAAAGGATGTGGTACAGTTAAATCATTTGGGAGCAAGAAAGCTGAATAATCCAATATAATCCAATTCCTTTACTCGAGACATGCCAGGGGGCTTCCACGAACTGTACCAACATCTCATAAAGTCTATTCAAGTTGTTTTACATTAAAGGAAAAACATCTCATCTCTAGATTTTCGAGGTTCTCCGAGTCAGTGGGCTAGGTATCACATGGGGACATCGCCAGTGCCTTCCAACATGACCTCACTCAAAGTACAACTAATGACTCTTAACACCCAAAACATCTTTGATCATCAAAGTCATGTTAGACAAGTGGCATCATCCTAGCAAAATGGATAAAGAGATTCCCGGCTTGACATCTCCATCCATGGAACTATTGACTCTATAAATCACCTCACTCCCAAAGTGCCTATATTTTATAGCAGGATGACAACAAAGGGGCCTGTCTTGTCCTCTCTTGTTTACAGCTTCAAGGCACTTCTCAATTTATTACAACCAGGGCTGTATGGTTTGAACAGATAACACTAATGTGCAAGCACTTTATTTTTGCTCAATCTAGTACATTGTGTGACCTATAGTTCAGTTGTTAATATAATCAAAGATAGTGCATCTTTTGTTCTCTTCAAGACATAGCTCCAGGTTATCCTCATTGTTTACCCTTCAATGTTTTTGAGGAAGAGCACAAGTATCTCTTCAGTCAGGCTACCTTTTAATAGAGGGTAAGGGCAGTGATGTTGCTCCAGTGCATAGGGCATAATGATACAGAGTGACTCATTTTTATATGGATGTAAGCTGAAAGAGACAGTCATTTGGTGAACATGGAGGATGATGCATTGTGTCCGAAATCGACATTTATGTGAAATATATTTTCAGCAGAGTGTTTGGGTGAGTGGAGATAAATATATACCACATAAAACAAACAATAAATACCTAAAAATGTCCATATCTTATCAGCAGCTGCGATTATAAGCACATTACCACGGAGGTGGCTAAAATTACCATGCTCTTTCCAACACCATTTCTTTAGCATTTAGAACCTTAATTATACAGAACCATAGCCCCAATAATGACATCAACGAGGCTAGATCATTCCAGGCAGCAAGCCCAGAATGTGCCTCCTTGAATGCGACCACAGACCACTACAAAACAAGTCAAATGTAACTCATACAACTTTGCAAATGCAGGACACTTGGTTAGAAAATGTCTATTCGCCTCAACATCAATTTTACATAAGCAACATATGCAATCAGACGGTGCTATGCCATGCCAATGTCCAGTTACAGCAAGAGTCAGATTACTCAGCTGCATAAGCATGATTATCCTTCGCTGTTCTGGTGAAGGATAAATGACCAAACACCTACCAGGCATCTGACATTTCCTGTATAATCTCAAAATTCATGAATGCTCTTTAAATTGGATACATATTCCTGTATTTTCATCCAGTCCCATTCCCGGCCCTAGTTTTACATTCCTGCACTACCACTCATTAGCCATGCTCCAACTTTGGATACCATCCAATCTCCTCAAAGTTCTACTCACAGCGGTTTCTGAAACTCTCTAAACCACAGCTGAGTTTTCCGTTCATAGCATCACCCAAAAGTTGCAACAGAGGACAAGTTGTAGTCATCATTATCTTTATATATAACATTTCCCCTTTTAAGCAGATCAGAGGATTGCATGAAGGTCTGCCCCAACTCAAAGCAAATGGCTTCAACAGGTATCCCTTGCAGAAGCCCTACTATCCTTCTCCATATTAACCCTTCAAGTTTCTTTTTAGCCAAGCGCCATGACTTGCATAGCTGAACTCCAGACCATATGATAACATAGTGATGAGGCACTGTTTATAAGCCAAACAGACCCCTTCTATGCTGTAACCAGATGATTTCTGAGCAAATCTTTTAATCACAAGCATCAGGGTCATAGCTCTTGATTAATTATTCGCAATTAATTCTGTACAGTTGCCCGTATCCTTGACTGCATGACCTAAATAAACATAGGAGGACACTCTCTGTATACTCTTGCAGCCAAAATGAATCATTTGCCTACAATCTTTACCTCTCCCAATCCTCATATACTTGGGTTTCCCGGTGTTAATTTGAAGGTCATTATCCATAGAACACTCACACAACTTGGCAGCAGTTTTTCTTACGCCAAAGTAGGTGTGGTCAAAAACAAGCACATTGTCGCCATATGCTCGCCAATTTACATGAGTTTTCACAATTATGGGTGGGAAGTGCTTAGCTCCTTCAAGATAGTCAGACATGTCTGCCAGATATAGGTTGAAAGGCCCCACTGCTTCACTCTACTTTTAATTACTACATCCTTAGAAAATCTTACATAACTGTTCATGTTCACTCTTATTCTGGTATCTGAGCGTAATTGATTTAGAAAACACGATAAGTGCATTGGAATACCTCTGTCCTTAAGCTTATTCCACAATTTGCCCCTGTTTACCAGATCTGTTTACCTGTTTTGTCATCCTAGACTCCTCTGTTAATGTATTCAAGGCTAATATATTATGCACCATAGAGCAACCAGCCAAGAAACCAGTCTGAAACGGACTGAGGACATTTTTATCCTTGATCCAATCTGTAAGTTCTGTCAATAAGCATGCACCAAAGATCTTATTAGGAACATATAATAGTGCCAACAATCTATAGTTACTTGGGTCATTTCTGCTCCCTTTATAAAAGCTGGAGCACAATGGCCCTCTTCCAGGACTCAGGAATGATACCCGTCCTGATTGCTTTCTTGAATAATGTACATAGTATCTACGGCTAAAACTCTGGATTACTTTTGATAACTAATAGCTAGGCCTTCTGGGCCAGGTGCTCTTGACTTATTCAACCTATGAAAACGTCCAAAATGTCATCCATTGTAATACACATATTTACAAACCTCAGTTGCACTGGATTCTGTACTATATTTAGTACCCAAACAACTCAATCAGACCTCCTCACTTATAGGGTTAACAAGAGTGCCAGCACTGTCACCCGTAATATTATTGAACCTTCTCCAAACTTGTTCATGTCAGCAGTCCTTAATACATATAACATGTCCTGTCATTCTGCATGTGTGACAGCAAACTGATGCCTTTTAATCCAGTTACCATACTGGTGCTTCAACCACCTTAATCGACCACATTGTTCCTCATGACTATCCACCCAATTTATAGACTTACCTACTTTGTTGCCTCAACTCACTTTTGGCATTGCAGATTTCAAGGTCAAACAGACCCTTCCCCATCCTATGTGCAGTAGTCATACGATTTCTCCCAATTGGCAAAAAGCTTCCCATTATTCGTCTGATTCGATCAACCACCTCATTCGGGTCACTCACCATAACCCCCTCAATAAAATCATCAAGGGGCAAAGATGCAGTGTATCTGCATATCACTCTCATATGCCACTCCGACCATCCAACCTGTTTAGCCTTAATATCAACCTCTACGTCACCAATCATATGTGACAGCCCTACCTCCCCATTATGTATGGCAAATGTTAGGGACAAGGGGACCTGGTCGCTACATTCATTAAAATCCCCACCTCGATGATTTATATATTGTAGGATTACTGCATTTCAGAAGCAATAATCAGTCCTCATTTGAACCTCTCCCATTCTACCTGTGAATTTACCAGGCACATCCTTTTTTTTACCCTGCCATTTCACATCCCAAGTCCTGAAGAAATGCCATCAATTTATTTCCATGCCAATTTTCCTTTCGTTGCGACATAACACTTATCGGCATCACTTCCCGATATTTACTTTGCACCAATTTATCAATACAATGGACATTTAGGTCCCACCAGTCACCATCATATCAGAAGTAAAATCCCACTTTACTGTGCTCAATACTAAATACAGATAGAACATAATGTTTTGTATCGTATTGTTTTGTTTATTTATAAAGCCGTTATCCACAAAGCGAGTGTTTCAAAGCACTGTTTCTCTTCCCCCAGGGGGCTTTCAACATTACACAACAATAGACTCTGTTTTGCTGGAAATTCTTGAATCTTGATTACTGCAGCCTGCAGGAAACAACAGTCCACAGTACATCTATCTATATATGTAAAAGTCAAGTGTGGGTTTGAGGGTTTGTAGCGCAAAGTGTTGTTCCTCATACAATTCCACACCATTTCATCAATCTGCACCAAATTTAGCATAGTCACCTGTTAGGACCCTCCGGCCCTATTACATGTATCACTGGCTACATGACATTTGGAGTCACCAACCCTTTCCCCGGATTTCAGCGAAAGTTCAAATGTGTTTGTGGGTGTGTAGCCTGCCTACAATGTTCAGCGAAAGTTCAAATGTGTTTGTGGGTGTGGGGCCTGCCTACGATGTCTTAAACCAAGTTCACTGGGAAGGGAAACAACAACATGTATGAGAGGCGAATGGACCTGAGAAGGGAAGGTGAAAGCAGGTAGCATCCCAAATGTTTGCCACATCAGGTGAAATCAATTTTCCAGAGGATTTTTTCTAGATGGTGCCTGCCGACAAAGCCGTAAACCATGTTCACCGGAAGGGAAAGAACTTTTTTTTTTCTCAACAGGTCCCGACATGAGGAACAAAACAAAACCACGTTTCAAGGCTCTAGGATGCATGATTTTTGAGATATTTGCACCACAATGCACAGCACTGAACTGCACCATGCCAAGATAACGTGGAACGGTGACCTACAGGATCATTCATTTTCAACAATTAATGAGAGTGTTATCATGTCTGTCTACAGAACCCGTTCGGAGAACGGGAATTTTTGCTAGTATTTCTATGGATGGCAAATAGGATTTTAGACCCAGCAAATGGCCCCCAACAGGGCAGCCCTTCACCCCTTTAACAACTTTCTTATGATACCCATCCATAAATATTTTAGTCTGTAGCCAGCATTCCCACATGATGAAAATGTTTGCACGCATCAGAATATCTAACCCCTGTTGCTGTGTAGTGAAAAGTTTATGCCCTCTTGTATTCCATGTAATCTGTTCAATCTTATCAGGGCCTCAACTCTGGAGTCAGGGGAAGGAACCTAGACAGCCAGGCCCATTCCTCCCTATGGTCCTTCTTTTGTTCACAATTACCATCGGCCCATGTGTTAAGTTCTACCTTACAACCAGCTTGAGTAGTAGTCATATTCATATCCCACTTAGAGGGAAAGGCTCTTGCCTCCCTTGGTCGCTTTCACTGTAATTGGAGATGAGCAGCGCACATACGTATTATCATCACAAATTCAATAGATTCCATATAATATCTCTCATGTTTAAGACTCTGAAGGCTGGGATTAAACAAAACATTATCAACATATGTGACCAATTTAAAGGCTTAATGTTTGTCTCTGGAAACAAGTTAGTTATTACAAAGCAGTCCCGATAGTATTATCCTGACCATCAGAGGGCCTCTCATGAATATCACGGGAAATACATAGGTCCTTTTAATTTGTGTCTCATGCCTCAGTGAGTGAGGAAGTGATGCCACCTCCTTTTCCCGCCTACACCCTGCCAGGCACCATCAGAGAGGATCATTACAGTTCCTTGAGCCTCTGTATCATGGCAGTCTACTCTAACAACACTGATGAGTCTGGTTGTGCTTAGGCTTAAGGACCCACATTGTTAAAACCCCCTTATGGGAATGTACCCTCTGTTGCTGCCTTCTTGCTTTCTTCTTCGGCTTTCCTGGAATTAGCCTTATATCTGTCACTTTCTTCTCCAATGAGAACATCCGGGTGCTTCTCTCACCTGGACTAACTACTGTTTTCCTCCTAGGCCCTTCCTTCTTAGCCTTAATTACATTGGGCCTTTTTAATCTGCAGCGCTCCCTTCTTATCATGCAGCTCTCTTCATGTTCCTCCTCCACCTGACTAGGATATGGCCCGTCCACTTTAGTTAACTCCATGTCCTGTCTCAGCTTTGTATCAAACCATCCCTGCATATCCTAACTCGTATTCGGCTCTGCAGTCATCACGCAGACACCTGGCACTTCCATTAACTCCACTGAAACATTAGTATGGAGCGCCTCTGATTTCAGAAAATGAACTTCAATGGTGTGCAGCATGTGTGTGTTGCTCAACACCATCTTGTGTATCTTTCCACTCAGCTGTAAAAGGATCTTTAGCGTAAACTGCATAGTTTCCACACTATACCCACAAGCAGCACCACTAATCACAGTCGCTTCCACCAAAGCCTGGTCCACTTGCTCTCCAAACAAGTTTGGAGTAGCCGATAGCCCGGGAGTTATTATCAATGTGGATTTTTAATTGTCCTGGGTAATTGCATCTAACCGAGCCTCCCCCTCTTCCTCCTACGGTTTAGAGGTATTGTCTGTGCACACAGGGAAATAAGCTGTACTTGTATAACCCACCTTATTCTTATGAGTAATATTGCGTCCACCAACACTTTCCTCCAATCCTCCATCTGGGGCATTATCTATAATCCCCAGATCTGCTGGGCCATTAAACGAAGATGCCTTACTGTGCAATTTTCCTTTTTTATTTTTTAAGTATTTATAGAGCGCCGGAAGCCCAAAGGCATCAGGGAGCTACATGGATACAATCAAGACTAAACAGTTAAAACGGAACAATCAGACATAGAGAGTATAGCGAGACAAGGGTTAATAATTTGAAAATAAAGGATTTTAAAGCTTGCCTGAAGATTTTTAAAGGGGCAAGGCATTCCAGAAGCAAGCTGCTTTAGCGGGAAATGATCTACCAGGGGGCCCTGTATCAGTCCAAGACTGGATGAGCGAAGAGATCTGATGGGTTGACAAAGCGGGACTAATGGTTTGAGGTATTCTGGAATAACACTGAAGAGGCAACAGTGTACCAAGGTGCCCACTTTGAAGCCAATCTGTTCCTGGAAGAGCAGCCAGTGCAGATTTTTCCTGGGAACAGAAATGTGTGTTCTTCTGTGAGTGTTAGTCACAACCCAGACTGCAACATTTTGGATCACATGACATCTCTTAAGGTCAGAGACTGAAGCTCCACTTAGCAGGGAGTTATAGTAATCTAATCTGGTCAGAATGGTAGCTTGTGCAATTGTGACACAGTCTCTCTCCTAAATGTAAGGGCCGATGTTCTTGAGGAGGCGTAGATAGTAATGACATGTATGGTTCACTTGAGTTATGTGGGTGTCTGCATTTAAGAAGGCCTCTAACTGAACGCCCAGAGTTTTTACTTTCCGTTGAGTTTTGATTACATTATTCCCCTTTACGGGTCCAGCGGTAACCCTGCCGGTGACACCGGCGGGTTGGTGCCGGACCCCAAAATAATGACCGACGCCTGACTTCTCGGTAACACCAGTGGATTACAACCCCGGCGGTCCGGGGAGTCAGATGCCGGTAATTTGGAATGGGGACCATGGAAGCACCAGCACCATCGTTAACGGTGCCAGTGCTTCTGTGACAGCTTGCCTACCGTGGCTGCTGTGCCTGGCAGGGTCAGCCTTGTTGGGCACAGTGGCTCTGGCAGGCAAACCTGTAGTGTGCCGGTCCAGAAACAACGGTGCCAGTAGGCTTACCAGCGCTGTTGTTTCCGGACTGGCACCTTTGTAATGAGGCCCATTGTCTTTTATTAGAAAACTACTGTAGTCTATGCTCAGTTTGTCTCAGGCCTGCTTGTATCCAAACTTCATTAGCTGCCGATCAGATATAGCCAGTTCTCAGACATCCACTGTCAATATGGTCATAAATGATCATCAAGGCTCTGGAGTCTGCGGCATAGTTCCCAGTAAGTTCCAGGACAATCTGGGTGTCATCGGCATAGTTTATGAAAATGACACCAAGCTTGTCAAAGAGAACACAGAGGGATATGATATATAGATTGAATAACACAGATGAAATGGATGCGCCCTGTGGCACTCCACAGCGAATGGGAGCAGAGATTGAAAAGGCAGATGCCCACTGTATTATGGATGCACGATTTGTAAGGAAAGAATGGAGCCATTCCACAGCCTCGTTAGAATATTGGCCTGAGTTTTTTAGGCAGTTAAGAAGCTGTCCATGGTCGATGAGATTGAAAACCGGGGGGAGGTCTAATAAAATCAACATCCCAGCCTTTCCTCTGTCCATGATCTCCAGCATTTGTGTCTGAAGGTCGACGAGGGCAGTCTCGGTGCTGAATGAAGGTCGAAAACTGTATTGTCTATTGTGAAGAATGCGATTGGATTTCACAAAGGATTGTACCTGGGTAGTGGCAAATTTGTCAAGTATTTTAAACAGGAACTGTCAAATGGTAATGGATCTGAAATTGCTAGATTCCCTTGGGTAAATGTTTCTTTTTTTTGGGATTGGAGAAATTGTAACTCTTTTGATGTCATTGGGTACATAGTTTTCCCTAAAAGAAGCATTACGTAGAAGTGTCTGAAAAGGAGCAAATCGGTCCTTATGTTCCAGAATCAGTTTTGGTAGCAGGAGATTAGACAGGAGGTAGAACGCATGGATGACAACGTATTAGTCATATCTTGGATGGAAATTGGCGAGAAAATATGGTCTTGAGCAGCAATTATTTAGTTTTCACTGTTTAAGATTTTTGCCCCAAAGGCAGGGGTGGACTGGCCTTTAGGGAACTCTGGAGATTTCCCGGTGGGCCTCTGCACCCTGGGCCTCTTTTCTGTGGTATTTCCAAATTTTCTCATAGGAAAAGCATTGAGCTTGCTGAAAATGTGTCATATTGGGCCACTTTGAACTTTATTTCCAGGGCCTCTTTCGGTCCCCAGTAATTATTTCCAGGGCCTCTTTTAGTTCTCAGTCCAGCCCTGCCCAAAGGCAGTCTGTATTGAGGAGCAGTCTAGGTTAGTTTGTGTAAAATAAATCTGAGCTGCCTTAGGTTTTTCCAGAGACTTCAACATTTCCAAAAGCTTCCTGGTGTGGTAGGAGGAAGACTCGATTTGGACATTAAAGAAGTTATTTTTAGTTTCCAAGATTAGAGTTTTGTAAGGTCTATTGGCCTCCTTTCAGACAACCCTAGTATCTCTAGATTGCTGTTTGAGCCAGCAGGCTTCTAAAGCTCATCTATGTTCCCTTTGGAGTTTTAACTCTGAGTTTGATGTGTTGGATTGCCCCTAACTGTTTCGTTTTTATATGATCTGATTGGTCGAGCATTTTGGTAAATATTTCAGAGAATGATGAGATCATACTGCCTACTAAATCATTTTGTTTTATGTTAGACATGATGTTGCTTATGCAAGGCTGCAGATCCTGGTATAAGATTCTTTTGAAATTTCTACCAATAACAGTTTTTGTATGATTAGGAAGCTTAGGTGGATGTTGTAGGCTTTGGACATTGAAGCTAATAACAAAGTGATCAGATCATATGCAAGGATTGGTTGAGATGTTGTTAAATAGGTGTTTCCTTGTCACATTCCAGTCAAGTATGTTAATTTTTGCTATTGTTGGTTCATTATTCTGAACTTCATGTCTTAGCTGGCACATTAACTTGCAGAGTGCCAAACACCCAACGGGAACTCACCCAAAGTCCTCTGTCACTTGAATACCCTGCACAGCAATATTTAACCATTCAACAGCCTTTCTCATGTTATGCCACAGGTCTCAAACATTGTCCTCAGTTAGGCCTTATACCTCTCATACTGGTGATCCCCAATAAGCCACTGCACTGCTTCTCTGCTGTATCTGCAGTAAATGCACTGATTGGTGCACTCTGCACAGCACTCCATGCTGGTTTGGTGTTTAAATCCACAACACCTGTAGCCTCCGTCCCAGGTCAGACAGCCATTAAAAAAATACTGAAAGAACAGCAGCAGCCAGCAGCTCAACTCGGTATCAGGTAATATTATCCCCACCAAAAATATCGCCGTACATATGGTCGCCGGGAAAGGCCATAGGCAATATTTATGGTGGGGATAATTTATGGAGTAAATGGATGGGGGGGTTGCGGGGGTGTCCCCGCTTCCTTTTAAAATATATGGGGTTTGCAGGGGTGTCCCCCGCAGGTTCCATGGGGTAATATTGCAGCAAAAATATGGCAAAATATTTGTATGGCGATATTTTTGCGGGGATATTATCACATGGAACCCTCAACTCAGTAACTGCACTCATCGGTGCACTCCAGGCAGCACTCTACGCTGGATTGGTGTTTAAATCCACAACACCTGTAGCCACTGTATCAGGTTAGATAGCCACAGAAAAGCAACCGGAAGAACAACAGCAGCCAGCAGTTCAGCATAGTAACTAAATTAAGTATACAACTCACCTGAGTTTAGGCACAAGAAATGCATGATTCTGGAAACCACTGGTTACTGGGGAGGAAGAGAATGCCACTGTGATAGAGATTGAGTCAAAGACCAAGCTACTCCTTCACCATTGTGTAGAGGTTTGCAAACACAACAGCAACATCAGAACATGCAAAATGTCAGCAAGACAAACAATGCTGCCACCACCACCACTTTTGCAGTCAGATGAGTGTAGTATATTTTTTACAAAACAAAGGGGGTCTGGGAATTTCTCTACCCCTGGGAGAGACTATATCAAGTCTTCAGCTCACTGTCCCTTTCACAGAGAAGACATTGCCAGCATATCAGTCTTTGTCCTGCCCAGGGGCAGTCCAGCACCGAAATGCTAGGCAATTCTCCTCTGAACAAGAACACCAACAGCAACCACATACATGTGTTTCAGCCTTGTTGGGCATCATCAGTGAGGTGAAGCTGTGCCTCTCTAAGAACAGTGAGAAAGGGGTTCACGTCTGGATTGCCCTAGTAACTTAGGGTGAGACCCAAAGTTAATTTATGCAAAACAAAGGGGGGTCTGGGAATCTCTCTAAAAGCACAGGACAAACACCGATGACCTGTTCTTCGGTGAATAACCCCTGGGAGAGACTCTATCAAGTCTTCAGCTCACTGTCCCTTTCACAGAGAAGACATTTCCAGCATATCAGTCTTTGTCCTGCCCAGGGGCAGTCCAGCACCGAAATGCTATGCAATTCTCCTCTGAACAAGAACACCAACAGCAACCACATACATGTGTTTCAGCCTTGTTGGGCATCATAAGTGAGGTGAAGCTTTGCCTCTCTAAGAACCGTAAGCAAGGGGTCCACGTCTGGGTCACCCTGATAACTTAGGATGAGACCCAAAGTTAATTTATGCAAAACAAAGGGGGGTCTGGGAATCTCTCTAAGAGCACAGGACAAAGACTGATATGTGGGGAAAAGTCTTCTCAGTGAAAGGAACGTGAGCTAAAGACTTAGTAGAATCTCTCCCAGGGGTTATTCACCCAAGAACAGGCCATTGGGCTGTGTTCGTGCTGGTAGAGAGATTCCCAGACCGCCCTTTGTTTAGTATAATTTTTAAACCACAACAAAGCGCAAGAGCATCTTGACACCTGCACTCTGTGCACGAAATCTGTGTGACAGGGCAAGCTATTAGCAACTTGTGTACCTCATCAATGCAGTCCCCTGTGATGAAACACCATGCAGTGGGATAGGAACAAATCACAAGACCGCAACTGTTACTCTCCCAAAAGCATCCAATCAATGTACCACCACCAGCAACACTGCCACCCTAGAAAACACGTGCAATATGCCAACATTCATTATGTGTTCTATTGCAATATTTGGATTTTAAAAAAAAGCACAGCAGCCCCTACTTCATAAGAAAAGTAATCACCACTGCAAAAATCCCAGTCACCTTTTTGGAAATGTTTAATGCAAAGATGTACCATAGTTATGTGACACCTTTCTTTTCACAGTGGGACAGCCAACATGAATGCAACTGTCACAGCTGAGAGTTATACAGCATACTTTATGTCAAGAAAGTAGAAGCTGCTGTTTTATGTCTGCTGTGTGCAACAACCTTTTGAAGAGACCACCAATCATTTTGCCGGCATAGTGTGTCACTCATAAGGTACTGCCATAGGTTTACATATTATACGGGCATATAACGTGGCTGGGAATCAAATAAAGGGGTTGCTCTCAAATAGTTATATGACAAGGATAGTTAGAACAATAGATAACTGGAGCAGAGGGGAGATTCTGGTAGTAAGGTAAAGCTTGAAACGATGGGAGAGATATGTGCAAGATATATAGTATGCACAATATCCTAGATTGTTTGTGCATTAAAGATGTCTGTTGTATCACATGCTGTGTTACTTGTACAAAGGAAGTAGGTACAATCAATTGGTGGGGTTGGCAAGAATAACCAAAGGCAGGAAAAGGCAGGGGTCGTAGAAGATGAGGTGGTGGAAGGGAAGGAGGATGTAGCAGAGGCCCATGAGGGAACACAGCATGGATACTTAGGTTGAAAAAAGATGGGAATAGTGATTAGCAGAGTTGGAAGATGAAATAGGTCAAGGTGATGGGATAGCCTATTAGAGGGCACAATATAGTTTTTGGGGGTGAACCAAAACATGAGGTCACTGAAATATGAATTTAATTAAATTTGATTTATTTTATTTTAATTGGTTATTTATAACCCGCTCAATACCCAGAGGTTTCTAAGCGTGGACCGAGAGATCAAACCTGTGTTGCTCCGCATCCTCTTGCTTCCAAGGCGAACGCGTTGTCCCTGAGCTATCCTCCCGAGATGTGGGCAATAGTTGGCCATGGCAGTTAATATAGCCTTAATGATACTGAGAGGATATTTCTGTAGGCAGTTAGAAATGGATGAAGATTACGTTTTGCCAGTAGCCAGGTGCAAATGCTTATTGGCGAAAAGTTGGCCACTCCCTGGAGTGATATATGGAAGGTGTAAAGCTGTGAGTTTGGTAGCAGATTTTAAATGGGGAGCTGAGGGTCATGTTAAATATGTTGAAAGCCTGCTCAATGGAGGAAGATTGGGGTGAAGATAAAGCAAGGAGGGTTATGAATTAATCTTAACACAGGGCAGAACACTTCTGCACAATCCTTTTTAATCCATTGTAGAAGCAGCCAGCCATATGAAAATAGCTTGGCACTGTTACCAATTGAAGCAGTACATTCCAATCTGCTAGAACAAGTCCCTTCTGCACAGAAATACAAGGTACCATTTTTGACATCACACTTAACCACATGCTCCCAACTCACAAAGGACTAACCACTGCTGCTAAGGGAAGTTGATCAAATCCTCAATGCAAGTGGAGGTAATGATAACACATATTTTTTATAACAGATACTCACCTCCCTAAAACAGAACTATGGCTCCACAACTGTATTATGAAAGCACTCTCACACCTATGAAAGACTCGATGGAGACTCTTAATACTTGGCTGTCAGGGCCCTGCATGTGACCACATGTTGGCCATATTTATCTGCACTGGCTAAGGTTGGGTGTGATGGAAATAAGCCCTATAACTTCCACCACTAAACTTGCTATCTAGGTTTCACTGAAAAGCTTGCTAGGTTGCTTCCTTCACCGTCCTACTTTATAGACCTGACTCCAGTCACCAATTCCCATACTCCTCTACCTCCTTGATTAGTCTAACTGGTTCATACCTAAAGGGAACTTTCATATACACCTTGACTCTCCCTTCTCTCTCTTCTTCTTCAACATCATGCCACATGTGTATACCTCCAAGCATCCTGCAATCACGCTCCTTACCATTAAGGTGTGTCTTCTTACAGCTCACTTCTTTGTTCTCCCAGCTTTCGTCCCATTCTCTCTGTATCAATATCATCCTGCAGATCCTCTTGCACATGTCACCCTGTTCCTTCCTTGCATACTTCTCTGACTGCCTCCTGTTGCCACCTCTTCCTTACTCCTCCTGATATATTTCTTCTCCAACTCCTTGTTCCCCTCCTCAAAGGGTGTCCTTCTGATCCTCTTCCTCCTCAAACTTGCTAGTACTCATTCTCTCCATCTCAAAGGTCTCCTTTATCCTCTCTTAATTCACTC
Organism: Ambystoma mexicanum; assembly: GCF_040938575.1. Taxonomy (NCBI): domain Eukaryota; kingdom Metazoa; phylum Chordata; class Amphibia; order Caudata; family Ambystomatidae; genus Ambystoma; species Ambystoma mexicanum. The sequence goes on from NC_090936.1 coordinate 543,747,429, forward strand.
TGGTTCTTTCCTTGCCGCTCTCTCACTCCTCATTGTGTCCTACTCACTCCTCCTGATATTCCACCTTCCCACCACCTTGTTCACCTTCACCTCCTCCTTACTGCTCTTAATACCTCATCCTCATTCATCTTTACCTCCTCCTCACTCTGCCCTCTGGTCACTTCTCTACATCCTCCTTACTTCTCCCCAACACCTTCTATTCTCATATCCAATGCTGTTTTGTACTGTTCCTCCTCGACCTCCAAGCACCCACATTGTGTATAAAAAGTGTGCATTTTATAGCAGCCAACCCCTTGTTCATGGGGTGTCGCTTCCTAAATCAGTAACTTCTGTGGATCAGTATGGTATCCACACAATGATTACTTCTGAGGTCTAGGAAGAGGAGCAGAATCACCTGTCCTGAATATTGTGCATTGCATTGCATGATGAACCGGAAGGACAAGTATTAGGTTCAGAACCCACCTTGTATTATTTTCCTTTGCTAAGAGTAACAGATTGCTTGCACATATGCCACTCACTGTGATCCACCCATGTGTGCACCATACCAAAGTCACTGTCAGCACGGCAGAGTCCTGACCCTTCAGTTTCTAATGTAAAACTGAGTAACTTTGAAGAAAAAAACACAAAGGCCTTTGCTGGACAGACGTACATGCTAACATTGACTAATGCAACTTATCAGGATTTCTGTGGATCCATTTCCCCCCCAAGCTTTACAAATCAATCATGAAATATCTAGACTTAGAACCCATCTTCCTATCCCTTCTCAATAACTCCATCAGCACCAGACATGTCCTAGCTCAATTGAATTCTTGATGGATCATACCTTTGCTAAATAAAACCCGAGCTGGCCCATATGACCCAGCCAGATACTGCCCCATCTCAAATACAGCTTTCATCTTAAAAAAATCATATATCCAGGATTTTATTGAAACAAACCAACTCCTGAATGAGCCACAGCACAGATTTACACCTAGCAGTACATAATAGGCTCTGTTCTCCATCTGGGATACACCTAAAAACGATGCGGATGAAAACTGTCCTCTCATCCTGCTAGACATCTCATGGGCTTTTCACACCATCAGTCAAAAGATCATCTTAAAAAGACTGGAAGATATTGGCATTACAGAAACAGCTCTTCACTGGATCACCTCCTTCCTCAAAGTTAGAATAGAAACCATTAACTTGGGCCTCATATTTCAGGCCACATCCTATTGCTTGCAGAGTACCCCAATGATCCATACTCTCAGCTTTATTATTAATTATTTACTACTTTATTATTATCTACACCCGTAGTAGAAATCATCAATAAATCTAGTATCTCCTGCTACAACTACACGGGTACACAAATAATCTACACATTTCAGAACCACCAATCACCAAACATACCAGCCATTAAAAACTGCCCTGCATAAGTGGACACATGGATGGAAGCATAGATCAAAGCAAACATACTGTAACGCAACCCTAGTAAAACAGATTGGCCCTAATCCTACCGGTTCCAACTCCACCACAATCCCTTGTCCTGACGAGATGGGCTCTTGCCCAAACCCATCAACCAAAGTAAGAAATCTTGGAATTACAATTTACCCATACTCTTTATCCACAGGACAAAGCCCTTGTCAGATGCTGTTTCTCCCAGTGCCACATGTTACGCCCCATCGTACCTTACTTAACATTCACACACAGGGCCATGGCCATAATGTATCTAATACTTTCCAAACAAAACTATGCAAACACCCTTCATCTCAGATTCCCAGATTACCTGGTGAGCAAACATCATATAATTCAGCGGCAAGACTACTTCTCAGAATGAAGCAATTTGTAAAGTGTATAAGTGCTTCACAAATAAACAATTATAAATAAATAAACAATATCACGCAAGCATTACGTATTCTCTTCAGGATACCCATCAAAATAAGTGTTAATTTTAAAACCTTGTGCATCACCCATAATTCATAACACAGAGGGGGACCTTCCTCCTTCAGAAGTGTGTTTCTAGACTACACTCCGTCTAGAACACTTAAGCCCGGCAATGCTGCATTAGTACTAGACAAAGGGGGGTCTGGGAATCTCTCTACCAGCACGAACACAGCCCAATGACCTGTTCTTGGGTGAATAACCCCTGGGAGAGACTCTACCAAGTCTTTAGCTCACTGTCCCTTTCACAGAGAAGAAATTTCCCCGCATATCAGCCTTTGTCCTGCCCAGGGGCAGTCCAGCGCCGAAATGCTAGGCAATTCTCCTCTGAACAAGAGTACCATCAGTAACCCCATACACCTCACTGATGATGCCCAACAAGGCTGAAACACGTGTATGGGGTTACTGATGGTACTCTTGGTCAGAGGAGAATTGCCTAGCATTTCGGCACTGGACTGCCCCTGGGTAGAACAAAGGCTGATATGCGGGGAAATTTCTTCTCTGTGAAAGGGACAGTGAGCTAAAGATTTGGTAGAGTCTCTCCCAGGGGATATTGACCCAAGAACAGGTCATTGGGCTGTGTTCGTGCTGGTAGAGAGATTCCCAGACCCCCCCCCCTTTGTTTTGAATAAATTAACTTTGGGTTTCACCCTAAGTTAACAGGGCGATCCAGACGTGGACCCCTTGCTCACTATTCTTAGAGAGGCAACAGTTTCACCTCACTGATGATGCCCAACAAGGCTGAAACACGTGTATGGGGTTACTGATGGTACTCTTGTTCAGAGGAGGATTGCCTAGCATTTCGGCGCTGGACTGCCCCTGGGTAGGACAAAGGCTGATATGCGGGGAAATTTCTTCTCTGTGAAAGGGACAATGAGCTAAAGACTTGGTAGAGTCTCTCCCAGGGGTTATTCACCCAAGAACAGGTCATTGGGCTGTGTTCATGCTGGTAGAGAGATTCCCAGACCCCCCTTTTTTTTAAATAAATTAACTTTGGGTTTCACCCTAAATTAACAGGGCGATCCAGACGTGGACCACTTGCTCACTGTTCTTAGAGAGGCAACACTTTCACCTCACTATTGATGCCCAACAAGGCTGAAACACGTGTATGGGGTTACTGATGGTACTCTTGTTCAGAGGAGAATTGCCTAGCATTTCGGCGCTGGACTGCCCCTGGGCAGGACAAAGGCTGATATGCGGGGAAATTTCTTCTCTGTGAAAGGGACAGTGAGATAAAGACTTGGTAGAGTCTCTCCCAGGGGTTATTCACCCAAGAACATGTCATTGGGCTGTGTTCGTGCTGGTAGAGAGATTCCCAGACCCCCCTTTGTTCTGCATTAGTACTAGTACCCAACTTCAACAAGAAATGGCAAGGATGATCCTCTTGTTCAGTTCGGGCCACAAAACTGAGGAAGACCCTATGTAAACCTCTCAACTTGGAAGTGAACCACAGGATTTTCAGGAAACACCTCAAGACTTGGCTTTTCAAGCAACCACTTTGAATGAAATGAAAAATAATAGCAATCGACTGAAAACTGTAGACCTGAAACTTCGGCTAATTTATGAAAAGCGAATCCGGCAAATCAGGAGGAGCAGTATGGATGAAATGAAGATAGTAACTGCTGTTAGAAAAGTAAAGATTAAATACACTCAGTGGGCTAAAAGATGGAGGTTTTCGGCCAAAAATGCCAAGTGGCAAAATATGTTAGAAACATTAATAAGCAGTAACACACAAACAATGTGGAACTTGATTTAAATAGCTAAATACCTCAAGACGGAAGAAGTCACAAACCCCATCACTGAGAAAGAGTGGAGTAAATATATAAAGGATAACAATGGGAATGTCAGACCACTGCCACAGAGTCAACCTTATGTGAGTAATAGCAGTATTAGACTCGAATTTGACAATGATGATGTCATAATTAAGCAATAATCCCTGAGTTGGGGGGGAGGCATTACTGAGTCTGGTAATGCCCTGGGCCCATAGTTAAAGGCCCGAGCATAGGGGGGCCTTAAGGATGGTATGGGCCAAAATCAGACTCAGTAATGCCCCCACCCCAACGAGGGGATTATTGCTATTAGTAAGAGAGAATATCCTGGTTACCTTGCACTGGTATATCGGAAAGGATGAATGTCCATGCTGTATCAGGTTGGTATGGTGTAAATTTATTTAGGTGAACACATTTAGGGCCTCATTACACGGACGGCGGTAAGGGTTAACGGTCACCGTTAATGGTACCGGTACCGTTAACCCTTACCGCCTTACTACGAGGTCCCTTTGCGGGTTGGAGAATTTAACGCCTGCAAAACCAACCCGCAAAGGGACCAGGGAGCTAATTATGGTACCGCAATTTGCGGTGCCGTAATTAGCACCTTCCCCATTCCCATTATGCCCTATGGGGCAAAAATGGGAATGGGAAAGGGCAATGGGGGAAGGGGGAATTACCGCCCCACCAATCTTGGAATAGGGCGGTAATTCCCCTTTCCACCAAGGCGGTGCCGGTATTTTACCGGCATGGACCAAGGTGCTAATGGCACCTTGATCCACCGCTGTCCGTGTAATGAGGCCCTTAGTCTTGGTAGTGGTCAGCCAACACATGTTTCGACCTCTAGCGTCTTTATCAAGGCTGTGGTTCAGGTTAGGGGGATCTGTGTTCCCGGGTGGGGTCTTGTTAGGGGTGAATTGATTCTCTATGCTTCCAGTCTTGGGTCCTGGATAAGCCTGTTGGCTCTCCGTAGCATGTACTCTGTGGAACGCTGTTCTGGAAGGGTCAGACCCTGGATACTGTTTTACTGTTGCCGGTAACCTATGCAATTCCCACATGTAGTCCTATGGGACTCCATTGAATGGGTAATTACCAATGTTGCCGGCACTTTGATTATGCCAGCAATAACTGTATTACCATTTTTTGGTATACCGCTGGATTTTCTGGAAGGATACCACTGAAATTGTAATGAGGACCTCGGGAATGAAGGAGCAAACCTTTTAAGCATATTTGAGATGGGGTTTTGATCAGGCTCTAGCATAACCCACACTATACTTAACCTAAACGCTTTGATCAGGGCGGTTTTTATTTAGTAATAACCCACCACTTTTTGTAGTATATATTGATGTTAGGGCAACCTTTGATTCAGTGAATAGATACCATGTATGGGCTAAGTTACTGAAATGGGGTGTGCCAAATGACCTGCTTGACTTAATGGTCAAACTCTACTAAGGTACGTGTGTGAGAGTGAGATCGAGCAGCATGGGTGCCTGTACTGTAAGTATCCCTACCAATAAGCACATGTTGTTTAATCTATACTTGGCAGACCTGCCAACGAGGTTAAAAGATGTAACAACTCTACTAAGGTACGAGTGTGAGAGTGAGATTGAGCAGCATGGGCGCCTGTACTGTGAGTATCCCTACCAATGAGCCTATGTTGTTTAAACTATACTTGGTAGACCTGGCAACAAGGTTAAAAGATGTTACAACTGGTCCCCCAAAAATATACTACACATGTCATCCGGTCATTATATGTCGATGATATTGTTTTAGTAGACCATAAGTATATCGGTTTACAAAAATCTATGAGTGAATTGAGTAGTGAATAAAACTCCATCACTATCCCTATCTTCTAAATGGGGTTTCCCTGCCTCAAAACTAAATGGTCAATCAGAATGTCCATCAAAACAAACTCCACCGTCCTGTGTCACAACAATTTTTTCTATCCCTCACATTCCAGCTAAAGGATAATCTAACAGAAAGTTCCTTCTCAAAGATATTGGGGGTGTTTACAAGTTTGGAGGTAGCCATGGTGCTATTAGCACCATGACTGCCTCAAAACTCATGTCCGGGATCTCTGAATGGGGATTTACCAGGTCATTCCAACCTTGGAGGATCCGGTAAATTCCCATTCAGAAAACCATTCCCCATTCACATTCGAGCCCCAAAGGGCTCAATGGGAATGGGGAAGTAGCTTATAATGGGCCTGTAATTAGCAGGCCCGTTATTAGCTCCATGGTCTCTTAGCGGCTCCCACTAAGGACGGCTGGTAAAACCAGCCGTCCTTAGTCGGACCCGCTAAGGGTCCTCGTAATGCGGTGGTAGGGGGTTAACGGCATCGGCATCCTTACGAGTGCCGTTAACCCCCTACCGCCACACTCGTAATGGCCCCCATTGTCTGATTTCTCCTGATCTTTGGATAGAGTTCAAAATAATGTTCTCTTGCAACAACCATGCCAGGGGGAATGACACCCTTCTCCTGGCTGGTGGGTTTCACTGACTTTATACAATTCAATGTCCAGGAGAATGACTCTTTTCTCCTGGTATAGATTAATACAGTTTCCAATGAAACTATGTGGAAGGACTCCCTTCCCCAGCTTCTCTAGCACAACTCCTAGTTCGGGACCAGGAGAATGACTCCCATCTATTGGTATTGCTTGGCACAGTTCACAACAAGGCCAGGGGGAATGACATCCTTCCCCTGGATTATTTAGAGTATGTTCCAAGAGCTTTAGCCCCTTCTCCAGGAGAATGACTCCCTTCTCCGAGTGCCTAAAAATAACTCTCAAACAATCTTCAGTATGATGTATACATTTCCACTTTGTTTCGGTGTTAGTACAGTCCCAAATCTGTGTTGATTACTGGGTTTAGTCCCACCATTTTGATGAGGAAGTTCTCCTTGCCTGCTCGATCCCCTTTTTTGGGGTCCCAGACCCTTCTTTGGTGGTCAGTGGGCTTAGTATTGCCACTGTGATGAGAAATCTCTCCTCAGAGGCTTTTTTTCCACTCATTGGGGTCTACAACCAGTTTCCGGTGGTCAGTGGACCTATTGCCACCACTGTGATGAGGAAACTCTCCTCGGATGCTTGGTTTGTATTGGCTAGGCTCTCTAACCGGTCTATGGTGGTCAATGGGCTTATTGACACCAACACGACTAGCAAGCTCTCCTCGGATGCTGGGTTTGTGTTTTTAGGGTCTCTGACCCGTCTCTTGTAGTTAGTGGGCTTACTGTTGCCACTTCAACAAGGAGGTTCTCCCTGGATGCTGGGTATACAAGTGTCAAGGACCCGAACCATCCATCTTCCGCCCCCGTATCCCATATTTGTCTCTTGCACCTCCTGTTACCTTATAAGGGATTTCGGCACACCCCTGAGACTTCCTAGGACTGGGTTCTTCTCTCTGATGCACCAGGCTTCTCTCTCCAGTTTCCACAGCACTGTGGCGGCACCGCGGCCTGGTAAGCTACTTGGCTCCTTTCTCCTGCTTGCATTGGGTCTGCTACAGCTGGACCATCGGAGAACTCCTTCCATACTTTGCTGGCATACTCCTCTATTCTCTGACTTTGGTCTGGCCAGAACGTTTGACATTCCTGCTAGTTTCTGAACCGTTTGTCTCTCCTGGGTCGGTTTGACAGGTTTGTTAGTCCATTGTCTGTGGGCCTCATTACATGGAAGGCGGTAATGGTTAACGGCCACCGTTAATGGTAACGGTGACCGTTAACCATTACCGCCTTACTATGAGGTCCCTTAGCGGGTTGGTGCTTTAACGCCTGCTTTTTGCAGGCGTTAAAAACCAACGCGCTAATGGACCTCGGAGCTAATTACGGCACCGCAAAATTGCGGTGCCGTAATTAGCGCCTTCCCCATTCCCATAGAGCCCTATGGGGCAGAAATGGGAATGGGGAAGGGCAATGGCGGAAGGGGGATTTACCGCCCCTCCAACCTTGGAATGGGGCGGTAAATCCCCTTTCCGCCAAGGCGGTGCCGGTATTTTACCGGCATGAGCCATGGTGCTAATAGCGCCATGGCTCACCGCCTTCCATGTAATGAGGCCGTGTATACAATGTTGCCAGTCCCGGCCAGCAGATTTTAAAAGTCCTTTGTTTCTATCGATAATTTAGGGCCCCATTACGACCCTGGCACTAATGGGTTAACGGCGCTGTAAAAGGCTGCGGTGCCGTTAACCCATTAGCGCCTGATTACGAGGTCCCTTTGCGGGACTCGACCTTAACGGCTGTCTACACCAGCCGTTAAAGTAGGGACCCGCAAAGGGACCTTGGTGCTAAGTACAGTACCGCAATTTGCGGTACCGTACTTAGCGCCTTCCCCATTCCCATTGAGCCCTATGGGGCAAAAATGGGACTGGGGAAGGGCCATGGAGGAAATGGAGGAAGGGGGAATTACCGCCCTGCCAACCTTGTAATGGGGTGGTAATTCCCCCTTTCTCCATGGCGGAGTCGGTAAGTTACCAGCATGGACCATGGTGCTATTAGCACCATGGTTTTCCGCCTCGGTCGTAATGAGGCCCTTAGTCTTCATGCCTCCTCTGGGCCACTTCATACCAGTAGTAGCACAGTCAATGGGCCTCATTACACAGTAGGCGGTGGACCAAGGTGCTATTAGCACCTTGGTCCATGCCGGTAAAATACTGGCACCTCCTTGGAGGAAAGTGGAATTACCGCCCTATTCCAAGGTTGGCGGGGCGGTAATTCCCCCTTGCCCCATTGCCCTTCCCCATTCCCATTTTTGCCCCATAGGGCATAATGGGAATGGGGAAGGTGCTAATTACGGTACCGCAAATTGCGGTACCGTAATTAGCACCCTGGTCCCTTTGCGGGTTGGTTTTTAACACCTGCTAAAACGCAGGTGTTAAAGTACCAACCCGCAAAGGGACCTCGTAATCAGACGGTAAGGGTTAAAGGTCACCAGTACCATTACCGGTGACCGTTAACCCTTACCGCCTTCCGAGTAATGAGGCCCAATGACATACATGTCTCCCTTGCTCTTCTTCATCCGAGTAATTTTGTCTTTAGCCACTGTGTTAAAACAATACATAGGTTTACTTTAAATAAAATGATTCGGGGGCGTGGCTAAGCGCCGAGGCAAGATGGCTGCCTAGAGGCTCGGCTTCGTCTCATTTTTTATATACATAATGCATTAGGGTAACTTATATATTTTTACCTTACCTTAAAACTGGCTCACAACGCGGCGCAGACATCCCGGAAAGATTTGCTGCGCTTCCGACGCGTAGTACAACTTCCTGGCAGCGGGCAGCTTTCACAGGAATAGCACCGTGCATACGTCAGAACGCGAGCCGCCACTTGTGTGGAGAGGTGCGGTGTCGCCATCAAGCAACGCGCAGGCTGGGGCCTAGAACAAGGGCTCCTCCGTACGAACTCGCCACCTGCTGGCAATAAGGGCTCCTCCACATGAACTCGCCACCTGCTGGACATAAAAGGAAAAAAAAAAAGTAAGAAGACAAATTAATTTAACTTTTCTACCACTGTAATGAAAACTCTGTAAAAGAAAGATAACCACTATCTATCTATACATAGAAGGTAACAGGAAAAAAAAAGAAAGAAAGCTGCTAAAATAAAATAAATCTATACACTAGCTGAAGGAATAATTGGATAAGAGGAAAGCAGGAAAAAAAGGGGGAAAAAAAGTATAAAGCCATACGGATCCATTTTCATTACTAGGAATCATATTTTGAAGTTCCCCTCTTAATTGAACATTATAACAATTGCCATATCTTCAGGGGGTAACACTTGTATACTGTTCATAAAGAGTGGCTACAAACACCCAACATACATACCTCCACAGATTTACAGGTGTGCTCCTCTCTTTATTATATATTGTTCTGGAAAACAACAACAAAACCACTTTAGGATTACGCAAATTCATACAGGATCTCTTCACTCTTTTAACCTTCCGTAGTATACGCCTTATTATTCTCTGTTTTTCCATTTTTTGGTCTCTTTATTTAAGAGTCAAACATTAAGAATAATATGGATGTAATAATTGTATACTACGAGTCATCATAAAGAATATCAACAAAGAGCTTCACGCCTTAATAATAAACATCTGCCTACAACGGTTTAACTATGGCTACCAGTAAAAATAACCAAAGAAAGACACTACCTCCACTTCAACAAATCTTAAAAGACCTAAAAGCGACTCTCCACCTCCATTAGGCATCTCAGATCCTGCTATTGAAGCCATTCTTGCGGAAATAAGAGCACTCAAACCCTTTATAGAAACCACAAACATTAAGCTACAGCAAGTGGGGGATGAAAGGTGGTTGGGAGTCAACAACAGAGTGGAAGAAGTTGAGAAGAAGTTGAGAAAAGAGTTGGCGAACTTGAAGACATAACCCCTAGGGTGGCCAGTTAGAGAAATCTATCAAGGATCTCCAAAAGCATAATGAAGATTTGGAAAATCGCAGTAGGCGCAATAAGCTACGCATTTCAGGCCTACCAGAATGAGCTGAGGGTACCGACCCCATTGCTTTCCTACAAAAATTCTTGCTGGCCATACTACACTTGCCCTTGGAAACTACATTCAACATACAACGGGCCCATAGAATTGGTCAACCTCAGTCTCTTCTACAGCACGTACGATGCAAAGGACACTTATATTTTACCTTTTGGAATACTCTCAACTACAACTTATTATCTCCACAGCAAAAAAAACGCAAATCACTCATTTGGCATGGAAGCAAGCTATTTATCTCACAGGATTTTGCCAGAAGCACGGCACAAAGAAGAAAGTTTTTTCTAGCATTCCGTCCAGCTCTAAAACAACTAAATATCCGTTATGGCTTATTCCACCCATGCTCCTTTAAAGTTACATATGAGGGTCGTACGGCAGTATTTGATGATCCAGCTGACTTGAGGCTCTTCATACAATTTATAAAAAGCGACGGCATGGACACCTCCTCTCCGGCAGCGGCCTCAACATCATCGACTACTTGAAATCTGGTCTTAATATCCTTTTATTGAAGTTATTATCTACCTAATGCAATGATTATCCAATTAAAGTAATTAAGTGAGGCGGGCGCTCCTTTGGGGTCCCTCTTCCACTGATGGTCGCTCTTTCCCTTTTGGCGTCCCAGTTGGCGTTACCTATCCCCTATATATCCTTCCTCCCTGATCCCTATCCCATGTCATGGTTGATCTCTAAAATCACTTATATGACAATGACTATCTCCTCTCAATATTTGATCAGACCCCTTCCTCCCCTCCCTTACTCCCAATGTTCTATCCTCCTGTATATCTATTTGGGTACATATGATGTCAACCAAACTTTAACAGATATGTTTTTATTATTGCTCTACTGCTATAAACTGCATGTATATCAATATATTTCTGTCTAAATGTTCTTTAAATGTATAACTTGGAACATCAAGGGGTGTAAGAATCCTATCAAAAGATGCAAAGTCTTATCTCCTTTAAACAAATTTAAACCAACGGTTGCTTGCCTTCAAGAAACCCACTTATCCCACAAAGAAACAGTGAAACTCAAATCTCTTTGGGTTAAGGAGGTTATCACCAGTCCGGCTATATCCAAGAAAAATGGAGTCACTATATTAATCAGTAAAAAACAACCCTTCAAAATTCTGGCCCAAGATGCAGACACCAATGGCAGATGGGTTTGGATAAAACTTTTAATTGACTCCACACACGTATCAATTCTAAATATATATGGACCCACATACCAGATCCCGCTTTTGGAATACTATTAAACAAATTATACTTAAAAATAACTTTACCAATCTAATAATGTGCGGCGATATCAACCAGGTCCTTGACCCTTTTTTAGACCGAAAATCCAACTGCATGTTTAAACCCAATAAAACTCACAAGTCCTTTGTCAACTGCCTTGCTGAAACAGGACTAATTGATTCATGGAGGCTATCTCACCCAACACATCTGGACTACACCTTCCATTCCCCCCTCACAATACATTGTCACGTCTTGATTACTACTAAGACCCTATCAGGATCCATCATTGATTCTAAAATCGCCAACATTATCATTTCAGACCACACACCGGTCATCACATCCTTTTGCCTCACAGACACGAATAGAGTTACCTCCAGATGGAAACTTAATAATTTCCTTTTAAATGATTCAAAGTCCATTCAATCCATTAAAACTTTCATTCAACAATATTTCAATACTAACCATGACTATGACACCTCTATTGTTAATAATTGGGATGCTTTCAAGGCGGCCCTGAGGGGCCACATAATGGCCCTCTCAGGGTTGAACAAAAAACTTAGAATAAAACACCTAGACAACCTATATTCTAAACTCACCCTAGCAGAGAAACACTACTATGTCCACACTAACTCAACAAACCTACGACAAGTTATTAAAATTTGCTTTGATATCAATAAAGAAATAACAGAGCTTGCGGCAGGCACCATACTTAAATATAAAACAAAGTTATATCAAACATCAAATAAAGCAGGCAAAATGCTTGCTTCCTATCTGAAAACCAAAAAGGAAAGAGTTCATATCTCTCACATTAAAGACACTCAAGGCATAACTCATCACCGACCTGTTGAAATACTTGAATGCTTTATGAAATTCTACACCGATCTCTATACTGCAGACTGCTCTATCCCCAAAGAAAATATAGATTCCTTTCTGAACAATATTAGTCGCACCACATACCCCAGAACTGACCTTTCTCACCTTGATAATGACATTACATCCTCTGAGATTAATGAAGCTATTTACAGCCTCGGTAAAGGTAAAGCACCCGGCCCTGATGGATTATCCACAGAATTCTACAGTAAATTATCTCAAGTATTAACCCCAAAACTTAAAACACTTTTTTCATACTTTATATCACAAAAATGTTCCTCAGGTTCCTTCTCAGAAGATTTACTTATTGTTTTCCCTAAACCTGATAAGGACTCTACCCTCCCCAGTAATTATCGACCCATCTCCCTTATCAACATTGAAAGCAACATTTTTGCCAAAATTCTAGCCAATAGACTTGAATCCTCGCTCCCAAATCTGATTAAAGCAGATCAAACAGGTTATGTAAAAGGACGAAACATATCCTCTAATGCCAGACTCCTACTTAATGCCATTAACCTAGCAGCTAAAGATAAAAAGGATACTCAAGGCTATACTGCCATTGCTTGGCACGGTTGTGGTGAACAATTTATCTCACTTGTTAAACTTCTTTATTCTGCCCCCAAATCTGCTATCTACTTAAATGGTCAAACATCTTCATTTTTTCCATTGCTCAGAGGAACGCGGCAGGGATGCCCCTTTTCTCCTTTACTATATATCCTCTCTCTTGAACAATTACTAGAAATAATAAGATCTAACAAAAATATCCCGGGAATCCAAATCGGTGCATCAATTACTAAAATAGCCGCTTATGCGGACAATATCCTTATTTTAATCAAAAACCCCAAACTTTATATCCCTAACCTCTTGGATGCACTTTTATGCCCTTAAATCAATACTGTCTTAAGCATGACATTGACACTTTTGGCCTCAAATGGTGCAGTGGTTCCATTAAATACTTAGGACTTCGCTTTGCCCCCACAATCCAAGAAACTATCAAACTCAACACAATATCGTTACTAAATACTCACAAGGATCTTACATCTAAATAGTCTCCCTTTTACCTCTCTGGTGGGGGCGTCTAGATACAATCAAAATGATGCTAACTCCTATAATTCTATATTATCTACAGCTTCTCTCCATCCTACTAACCCTTTCCTTTTTCAAATCCATCTATTCTATACTACTAAACTTTCTTTGGGGAGAAGGAAAAAGCAGAAGAATTGCGCTAAATAAACTTAAAGCACCCTATGAAATGGGAGGCGTCAGATTCCCTGACTTTAAGTTATACCACTCTGCGTTTCTCATAAAACAGTCTTGTCATTGGTTCACAGATCCTGAATTGGCCGACACCCTGACATGGTGTACATTAGAAAGATAATAGTTCAACCATATAACATTACCGACTATCTATACATATTTAAACATACCCCAAAAAACATTTCAGAGCCTATCAAAGCATCCATTTTAGCCCTACAAACTTTTCTTTTTTCTCATGACAAAACTCCCAATATATATCTTTCCCCATTACTATGGCAAAATAAGAATATTGTAATAAATAATAAGACACTCAATCGCAAAGCATGGATTAAAAAAGGAATTAGATTAATTCAACACATTATTGATGGTACGTCAATACTCTCCTTCCAGCAATTCTCTACCATATTTAACATACCCAAGACAGATTTTCAATTTTACAATAAACTAATTAACGCCTGTCTCGATGCACTTGGCCACTTTTCTTATGAGATACTTACCCCAGATGCCTCTAGACTACTGCACTTAACAATGATAAACGAACTTAAAGCCTCGAAAATATATAATTTGCTCACCTCAACATTTAAGGTTTGCCCAATTCGTCTTAAATGGGAATTTGACTTAGGGTACATATTTGAAGATCATATTTGGCTCCGCCTGTTTTCCAAAATCAAACAACTATCGGTGTCAGCAAATATAACACAACACTACTACTTCTTCATTCATAGAACATTCATCACTCCGGCCAAATTGGCTAAGGCTAACCCGAATTATGATGCAAAATGCTGGTCATGTGGCTTATCTCCTGCTACGTATATGCATATGTTCTTTAAATGTTCATATATTGTTGAATTTTGGCATGAAATATGGACATTTCTCAAACGCATTTTTTGTGTAGATGTTCCATTCTCATCTGTAAATATATTTTTAGGAAGCTTGGCTATCACAAAGTACATTCCATCTGACTCAGCCAGACTATATGATCTATTCATCTCTATAGCATTAAAATGCAGCACTGCTAACTGGAAAGACTTTTGGTTGCTCTCTACCAAAGTCTGGTGGAATGCTATTTGTCATACTCATAAACTGGAAATGTGCATGGCTAACAATCAAAATACAATTCCTAAATACAATGCCAAATGGTACTATTTCACTTGTTATCTTAACTATTTCAACGCAACAGCTCATGGTACATGAACACATATCCTTTCTTATTCATCGTTAACTTAATGACTTCACTCATTTCAAAAACGCCTAATCTTTAACACAATAGAAAAGAACAGATTACCTGTATGAAATAATACATTGTACCCATTCCCCCCCTCCGCATCCTGTTTCCCGTCGGTTTCCTGTATGTCTACTGTATGTCTCCCAGTTCATATCCCCATATTTCTAAGCTTCTCCTTATATCAGTTACACTTTGCAGACTGGATACACAACTACTCACATGTTATTAGTTATATATTTCTACTCTGCTACTGTTTATATTGATACGTTAGAGAAATTAACCAATTGAATATGTTATAAGGAAAGCATTTTATAGCAAGCTAAGATCATTCACTCTATTAATCATTTATGATAAACTGTTTTATTTCAAAGTCTGTAAACTGTTAACACTTGTATCATTCTCAATACTTTGAACAATAAAAATCATTAAAATAATAAATAAAATAGTTCTGAACTGTGAGAAGGGCTAGGGAATGTAGAGAGTGACAGCACTCAATGGGCTGTACCCTAGGTGGCCCTCCTTGTCCCCAGATGGGCAGTCCCTCCCCATGAGGTCCTCCCGTACTAAACCACCCATAGGGGTACTATTGGGTAGCGGCTGCACCTCCGTGGCCTCATGGGAAAGGGCACCCCCTAGGTGAGGAGTGACGACACCTAGTGAATCGTTATACTAGTTATTATGCTAATGAGAATGGGCTGACCTTTTATTTAGATTAAACTAAACATATGTTTTTTGGCAGGAAAAAAAAGGATCACTGCATCCATTGTGCATCACCGACGGTCCCATTGAACACGTTTTTAGCTATAACTATTTGGGACTTCAAATTCCTGTCTCTAATCGCCATGTGGACTTAATGGCATCAAAAAGAAGAAGGCGCTGGTTTTAACAAAAATGATTA
Source organism: Ambystoma mexicanum (assembly GCF_040938575.1). NCBI lineage: Eukaryota > Metazoa > Chordata > Amphibia > Caudata > Ambystomatidae > Ambystoma > Ambystoma mexicanum. The sequence continues at coordinate 543,763,085 of NC_090936.1, forward strand.
AAACATGGCAGATAAGACAAGGGGTGATTTTGTTATATAAACAGTACTTTTGCCCCAGGGTTCGAAAGGGCCTGGAAGCCACTGATATTTACTGGCTGAATATACTTGAGGGCAAATACTGGAAATACATTGTGGGACTATCACAAAGCGTTCCTATGGTGACATTTAGATTAGACATGGGCAATTTTTCACTGCTGGGGCAAGCAATATTCAAGTGTGGACTTTTGTACATAACAATGATGACAAATTCATTGTGTCCACTGCTCAACCTATTTGGGAATGTAATGAAGGCAGTAACAGTTACAAAGCCAAGTGAATTTAAAAATATGAATAATATTCAATTCCACAGGATGGGATCCTGATTGGACAGAGGATTTTTCCAACTGAAACAAAGTTTTGTTAAAAAAAAAACCGATGGCTATGAGATTGGCACATTCATTATGAGCACTTAACTCCATTGAAACTAATTAATATTTAAGATTATTACATTGTTACATTAAAACGCAAAGATATTTGGTGATATTCCCATTGCCTGCTTTGAGAAGATTTTTACATTTATTGAGGTTAAATTACTTTCAATTGTGTATCCCCAAAGCTAAAAGAACTTGTAGGATTTGTAAATGCACACACATACTTGAAACGAACAGACATGGAACAACAGCTTGTAAGGTCATGGGTAATGTATATATATGTAATCCTGGAAAATGTGTACACGACTTTGGTAACAATAATTGTATACACTCTGAAAACACCGCACTACAGATTGCACTTTATGGAATATGGAAACAGATTGAAATTAAGATAAATCTGACCCAGTAGTAGTGGAATATTTTTTTTATAAGATTTGTTTGTGATCGGCTTCAGAATTATGTAATTCTGACAACATTACCATTTTAGTATTATATATTTTACATGGGTTATGTACCAGGAATTGGAAGATGATTATCTGGATCGAGTCAACTGATCACAACAGTAGAATCATAGGAAAATAGGACAAACAGTTTAGTAATAACTGTCAGTTGATTGACATATGGTACATATGGTAATAAACACGATGTTAGAATATTATGGTAAATGTATTTATTTAGTGTTTTAAGATATGATATAGGAATGTGTGTTGATTTGTTTTTTAAACAAATATGAACAGTTCCTATGAGCTATATAAGAAATTTCGAAATTCTTGCCCCTACAATCTGTAGGAAACTAATTTCATTAATTGAGCCTTTGTTGTGTGACACACCCTAACCCCCCTCTCCACCCACAACTAACTCCCCACTTCTACAATTGTGCATTCTTACACCCACCACATTCCTACAGATGACCTCTAGGTCCACTCTAAGTAACATATTCAGACCCTATCCATCTTCCTTTAAAAACCATCCTGTCAATTTTTGCACTCCACAAATTGGAGGCTGCCCATATGGCTACCTGCCCGGCTGGTACCAAACACATACAACATAGAGATGTTCTCATCGGCACACAGGTAACGGCACTTCTGACCTACATCCATCAACATCAAAGGTTGCATCTGCCTTCCCTCTATCCGACTAACACACCATGGCCCTCATTACGACCCAGGTGCTAAGTACCTGCCATTACCGGCATGGCGCAATTACCATGTCCGTGCTGGCAATGGACCGCTACAAGCGCCCGTTACGAGTATGCGGGCACAAGCTTTGCGCCATGCCAGTAAAGACCTCACCGCCATGCCACAAAACCCCTGAAAATCCCCCTTTCCGGCACCGTCAGTAGTGGAAATAGCACCTCCGGCATCCAAGCATGCGGCATTAGCGACCACCGCTATTAGCGGTGACCGCAAATAAGCGGAACCGGAAGGTGCGTCATCGCACAGGAACGGGAAAGAGCACGGTGGCCATGTTTAAAAACACAATCCATTGCCATCCACCACAACCAGAAGCCATCTGACCCCCAGAACTCATACACACCTCCACCACTACTTTCTCCATTTAACCATGCCAAAATGTGTGAAGAAAATGGGAGATCGGCTGCGCAAGGAGCGCTTCTCCAGAGAGGAGCTGACAATGCTAGCCGAGACACTGCAGGAGCATGCAGATGAGGTCTTCTCGAATGAGATGTCCCATCCAGCACTGCAGCGGAAAAAGCAGATTTGGGCGGAGGTCAGCCAGAAAGTTAGCGCCGTTGGCACCACACCCCGCACACCAAAAGAATGCTGCAAACGCTGGGATGACCTGCGTCTACGCATCCGCAGCATACTCTCCACAAATCGCAACATGGGAATGGCGACAGGTGGAAGAGCGGACTCTCCCATCAAACTACAACCGTGGGAGGAGATAAGTGCCGCCACCATAGGGGCAGAGTCAATACAAGGAGTCAGGGACATGGAGCGAGGAGCACCGTCATCGGCCGATGCAGGTAGGTGTCCTAAATTAATCAATATTAATCCTGCCACGATGATGTCCATCAGAACTGACAGAGCAATGATGTAGATCAGGGTGCACCAGACACATGAGTACAAGACTGCCTACAGGCAGTGGAGAGCTTCACCTTGTCCACATGCAGAATGCACCCCATATGTGTAAGGCCAGATGCCTCTATGCATCACCCACCCAAAATCCAAGCAACCCGTATGTCACACCCCCAATCTCAATCATCTGCCATTCCATATGGATGCAGCCACCCCAATGTATGTACTATGCCTGTAGACCCATCATTAACCCTCTCCCTCTATTGGTCCCCCACAGGCACGCAATCAGACAGTGGTGACGTGGACAGGAGGGAGGAAGATGGCACACCACGCAAGAAGGTCAGGGCTGAGGAGGGACAACACCGCCCCTCCACTTCAAGGGGCATAGGCCAACCGGCACGACATCGGAAGGCCAAGACCACACCACAGGCCACAGCACCAATGTTCTCAATGTCCCCCACTATGGCGCCTCAAAGATCCACCGCAGCCCCAAACACCCAAGAGGGGATCCAGGATATTCAAAGGCGCCAGCAGGAGCTCACTGGCCTCTTGATGCAGCACATAACTGAATGTGGGAGTGTAAGGGACGACATCCGGGAATGTGCTGCATCCTTGAAGTCAGCTATAGAGACATATGTGCTGAATTGGCTGCAGTGCGGCACATACTCTCTGAGATGGTGGCAGCAATTCGGGACATGCGTCCACCACAGTCATCCAAGCAACCAAGTACATCTTCAGGTGCTAGTTCAACCAGGACCAGCCCAGTGCGCAGGTCTTGCAGGAACCTGCGCCGATCGGACAGGGGGGCACCTGGTGCTGGAAGAGGGGGAGGCCAGCAGGCACAGCCTTGCATACTGGTGCCATGTGGACCATTGGTGTGGGGGAGTTGAGGGGGAGGGAGGAGAGGGTGTGTGTGGGGGAGTTGATGGGAGAGGGGGAGAGGGTGTGTGTGGGGGAGTTGAGGGAGTTGAGGGGGGAGAGGGGAGAGGGTGTGTGTGGGAGTTGAGGGGGCAGGGGTGAGAGGGTGTATGGGGTGGAGGGCTTGTTTACTTTGTTATGCTTCTTCAATACACATTTTGGTTACTCATAATTCACATGTGTGGACATTGCTTATTGCGTATGTGTGTGTTATTGGTTAACAGTCTACAGTGTCCATATCCCTGACACACCCAGTGCCCCGAATGCCATCTCCATGTAACACCCCCGTCCATGTGTGCTAGAAACATTGGTTGATCAGAGTCTGACGCATGTTACGTCCCTCCTGTGCATTGCTACATCCCTGAGGTGCTGCCGCATCCCCACCCTCCACATCCTCATCGTCAGGTGGTTGCAGTTCAGCGTCAGGAGGTAGGGGCACATTCCGTCTGATGCACATATTGTGTAGCATGACACGTGCCATGACGATCTTTAGCACCTGCTCATGGCTGTACAGGAGTGCCCCACCAGACCTGCTGAGGCAGCGAAACCGTGTCTTCAAGAGGCCAAACTCTGCTCAATCACCACACGTGTACATGTATGTGCACGATTATAGTCCTTCTTGTGCCGGACTGGGGTAAGGAGCCACCTCTTCAAGGGATAGCCTGCATCACCTGCATGTGGGCAACAATGTATGTGTAAGTCATCACATCATATGGGACCTCAATGAATGACACCATAGCATGCATTTATTTTTTTTATTACAACCACATTCACATGCATGAATGGAGACACACAATGTGACTGCTATGTGTGTATTACTCTTGTGGACTGGTGTTCGTGTCATCAACTAGTGTGTGCAGGGGGGTCCAGTTCCTTGTGAGTGCTCAGGCACTGTGTCAGTCCACGGCCGTTGTTTTTATGATCGGGCTGTTGTCCTGTAATTTGTGTACTTTCATCCTGGCACCGTTGATGTCAGCCTCATGATGATCTCACTATAAAGAACAAATGGTGACTTGCAATTCAGTAGGACCGCTGTGTCAGTGTAGTGGTATTTTGATGTATTTCACCCTCATGTGACTCCTTTGTACGCTGTAATGGGGGACTGTCCTTTCAGTTGATGGTATTTGGTGCTGTGTGTTGGCCATAGTAATTGCTTGTAGCTGCATTGTGTTGAGAGGGATACAGTGTGATTTGATACAGTGCACATGCAGATGGCTATGCAATGGTTGTGACACTGCATCATTTACATGGTAGGGCTGCTCACATCTTGCATTAAGGGGTCAGGTGTCAGGGCCGGTCTGGGCTGCTTTGGGGTATGAGCATGGTCAATTCCATCAGGCACTCGCAGCCAGGTGAGGCATGGATCTCTACACCCCCCATCTCAGCCAGGTGAGGTATGCATCTCTACCCCCCCATCTCAGCCAGGTGAGGCATGCATCTCTACCCCCCATCTCAGCCAGGTGAGGTATGCATCTCTACCCCCCCATCTCAGCCAGGTGAGGTATGCATCTCTACCCCCATCTCAGCCAGGTGAGGTATGCATCTCTACCCCCCCATCTTAGCCAGGTGAGGTATGCATCTCTACCCCCCATCTAAGCCAGGTGAGCTATGCATTTCTACCCTATCTCCTACCCACATCACATTTCCATGGGCCTAACATGCGACTCACCGAGAAGCCAGGATCTCTGCCCTGCATGTCGCTCCATGTAGCGTGGTATCGTGGAGTTCCGCAGGACCATTGAATCATGGGTTGATCCGGGGAATCGGGCACAACAATGTGTGATGATCTTGTTTGAGTCACATACCATTTGCACATTGATTGAGTGGTATAGCTTACGGTTGCGGTACGCTACCTCCATGGCATGTGGGACCACCAATTCCACATGGGTGCAGTCGATTGCGCCAATGCAACCAGGAATGCCGGCCAGTGAATGGAAACCGACTTTGGTGTTTGAGATCTCCTGGGCAGACCGTGGTAAGGAGATGTCGTCTGTGTGCTTGAGGAGGGCATCAAGCACTTGATTCAGCATACGTGAGAATAATGGTTGTGAAATGCCATGCATGTGCCCCACTGTGTGCTAGTAGGTGCCTGTGGCCAGGAAGTGGAGCACAGACACTACCTTTAGTAGGGGTGGAATGGCGGTGCGTGTTTCAATCAGGCTGACAATGTCATCATGTATCATGTCCACAATGGTGGTGATGGTGTCCCATTCCAGACGGTAAAGGGTGTGGATCTGCTCAGGGGTTAGGTTGAATGGACCGGCTCTGATGCGTGGAATTGGGGGCTGCCTGAGTGGTGCCACTGGCTGCACTGGTGGGTCATGCTGGGCCTGCCTCACCCTCCTTCTCCTCCTGCATCTCCTCTGTGCTGCCTGTTGTTGTTGTTGTTGTTGTTCTTGTTGTTGTTGTTGTTGTAGTAGCACTTCCACTGCAATCAAGTCCTCCAGCCCCTGCATTGCTAGTAGTATTGGAATCATTGTGGAGTGTGACTGGGTGTGGGAAGGGGTGGGGTGTGCTCCTTTTCTGCTGGCCCAGTCTGTATTGCCTCCAGCTGTGCTGATTGTGTGCACCTGTGGCAGTTGAGAACACTGCACATGGCCGTTTACGGGTGGTCCGCTATGCCGGTATTTGCACCATGGCGGTAAGGTACTTTACGGCCTTCACTAGGGCGTTAATTGCATGTCCGCGTGACTTGTAATGTTCCCCTGTTTGCGCCATGCCGGTATTTGCGGCATGGGTGGTCGCGTGCCCGCACACTTGTCGCTTTTAGCGGAACCGTTAATTACGGTGCCGCTTATAGCGCTTTATCAGATCATAATCGGCCGGAGTGGTAAGTGATGCCGGTAATCCTTTACCGGCATCGTTATTCACTTACCGCCCGGGTCGTAATGAGGCCCCATGTCCTCCTTTCTTACAGAGCCATGCAGAGCAAGGTCTACTTTATTTCAGAAGGGCGCTATGTAAATTTGCTTTACATTGCAAATGAAATCATGGCGAAGCAAAGTTTCTAAAATCTATGCTTGATCAGGCAGACAATGCCCTTCCTCACCTTCCTACAAAGGACAATCACCATCATATATTTGATGCTGTTAAGAATCAACTTCTTCTGATTAGTGTACAGGCTACATGTGAGATTCCTTTCAAATTACTCGGCATCACCCATAGAGACCGTAAAGCTAAAGAGCAAATAAAAGATAACAACTTACCAAACAAGTAGAACACCACAATCCAGAAATGAAATACCTTTAGAGACCAAAATGTTGCACAAGGGATTGGCTTTCTCTAAAACTATAGCAACACTCTGAAACTTACATGACATTTCAGAAAACCTTGAAGACCTGTCTTTTTAATGCACTGAGTTAGCCATGTTACCATCCCAGAATCTGCAACCGACTAATCCTACAAATGCTCCAACCACCGACTAGGACATTTGCTATTTCCCTCAGAAATACTTTCAGTCTCCTATGCTCTAACACAGCACACATCGTTCACATATGCCACTGGTACATGGCACACCAAAGACCACTTCCATCAGACTTCAACCAAAACAACATTATGCATCAAAAGCAAACTTACATAAATCCACCCCCCAAACCCCAGCCAAGACAATTTAGCACCATGGGCACATGAGGTTTTCCATATGGAAATAAACACATGTGTTGCCTGGACAAATAACACTTAAAAACAAACCTACTCAAAGTACTTCCAATCTGCACACAACAACACAGCATCAAAGATATCCTGCATTTTTTCTCTCCTCCTTGTAGTCTAACCTCTCCCCATCTTTCAGATCTACTGGAGCACCTGGAGACTGCAGTAATAATGCTGCAAATGGCAACAGTGTGCAGTATTAATCGGAGTAACAAAACATAACATAGCATAGTATAACATGATATAACAAGACATAACATTAAATATTATTTCTCTGATTCAACCCAATAAAAGTGTAATGCAACATTGTGTTCCATGCCAATAAATTATGGCTTTAGCTGAAACGCACCGACATTCAGCAAGTGATTCTCCCCACAAGGCAGTCATATATCTTGCTTCCCAGGATGTTTTATGATAGAACATAAGAACATTTAGATGATGTATTAATTAATTGACCTAGAGAACTTCAATTGAATCTAGATTATGTGCCTCACTCCTAACTGTGGGTGTGGATGTGGGGCAATTCACTATATTACAGATATGTCAAAGGGAGATTTGAACAGCATTAATGTTTTGGACCAGCGAGGATAAGCCCCATTGAATTATTGTGGCTTACTACTTGTCTACAATGTTCATGTCTACCTCTTTGAAAGGGATGGGGATGGTATGTAGTGCGCAAATGAGTGTTCCAGCCTGATTTTATAATAAACAAAATGTGGGCACTGTTGATCTTAGCTCAGAGTCCATACTTCTTTTCAGCCTCATTCACCCTTTTTGGTTCATTTTCATGGGATATCTACTAATGTAAATCATTACAGCTTGCTAGTAATTTAGTCACAACACCCCCAAATTGGCTGAAAAATCAAATGTGATTATCTGGGATGGATAATCTGTAAATCCTATATGTTCCATATCTTCATTTAAAGAGGAAGGGAAGTGCAGGACACAGAGAATACTGCATTTCATCCTTACTGTGCATTCATATGCAGTGAATACAGATAGGAGCTGTCAAGTCTGACCCTCTCCTGATATCCTGTGGTGTGCCCCAGGAGTTACATTGTGTTAGCCAGGTTGTTTAATGTATACATGGAACCTTTCAGACACCTGGTGAATATGATGGGTCTAAATATACACAAATACACTGATGACACTCTTGACTATCGTAGAGTGTTAGCTGCACTTGACATCATTCTCCTTGTGGACTGTCTCTACGCCATTGAGGGCTAAATGTCTCTATCTTCTCTTAAACGTTACCCTACAAAGACTAAACAGATTGGTATCTGCAATGCAGTCTCTTGTGTACTTCCCCATGAGGGCCTTGGTCCACTCGTTTCTTTTGGTATCACACCTACAATGATATCCACTGTTAAATATCTTGGTTTTACATTTAATCTAATCTGAACTAAGGATCACATATGTCTTGTACGGCACAATCTTGTTTTTTTTCGGTTGTCTCTCCATTGTAAGATGAAACTATGTATTCCTCCCTGGAACTCTCGGGACCTCAGTCTAGGATTGTGGCAATGCCTTTCTATGTGTCTTTGCACCTTAAAAACTGTTTCACATTCTGCAGCTCAGTTTATTTCTGATCTCTTTTTTTTAATTTTTTTTATTGAAATTTAGCAGGAATCAATCTACTTTTTTCAATTTATAAAAAACATTTAATACATTCATACTAGGTTACAGAAAGGAAACATTCTAAATTATTCACAGACATTACCCCTGTTCTTATCCCTCTGCATTGTTTGCCCATAAAATCCACATTAAAGATTCCAATGGGCCTCATTACGACCCTGGCGGTATGGGGTAAACGGCGCCGTAAAAGGTGCCGGCGCCGTTTACCACGTACTGCCTCATTACTAGGTCCCCTCGCGGGACCCAGGAAGCAATGCCTGGTCAATCCAGGCGTGCTTACCAGGTCCCGCGAGGGGAAGAGGGAGCAAACAACGGGCCAACTCGTAATGGCCAGTTGTTTGCTCCCTCTCCCATTCCCATTCAGCCCTATGCAGCTGAAATGGGAATGGGGAAGGATCGGGTCCGGGTCCTTGGAGGGAGGAATTACCGGGCCTTTCAAACTCAGAATGGCCCGGTAATTCCTCATTCTGAGGACCCGGACCGGGACGCGATTTCGGCGAGGTCGTAATGAGGCCCAATGTCATAAAGTATACAACAAAATAATATAACTCCATGCAATCTTACATCATACAACAATTTAGTCATAGCTTTGAAAACAATGATCACCCTTCCCCCTCTAAACAAAAGTTTCCAAGTAGTTTGGGCTGGACTGCCCCTTTTGTGGTGGCACCAATCCTGATTTGTATATGGTCTTTCCCCTTTTGTAATGGCTTGGCAGATGAAGAACGATGGTCTGTAGGGTTACCCAGAGCAATGCCAGAGGTTCTGATTAATTTTAAACCTTCCAGTCATCACCTCTTTTGTTTTGCTATTGTCACCCCGAGTGAGACAGGTAGGCCCAGACGTGGACACCGTGCCTGCTGGGCCTAGAGACCCAAGCTGCTCCTCGGTAATGAGGCCCAACTAGGCCGAAACATGTCTGGGCACTCTTGTTGTATCATTCAGAAAGGATGTGACCAAGCAGTTTGGGCTGGACTGCCCCTTTTGGGGTGGGACCAAGCCTGATTTGCATATGGTCTTTCCCCTTTTTAATGGCTTGGCAGGTGAAGAACGATGGTCTGGAAGGTTGCCCAGCGCTCAGATTAATTGTAAACCTTCCATTCATCCCCTCTTTTGTTTTGCTATTGTCACCACAAGTGGGGCGGGCATGCTCAGACGTGGTTCCATGCCTGCTGGGCCTAGAGACCCAAGCTACTCCTCACTGATGAGGCCCAACTAGGCTGAAATATGTCTGGGGTCTCTTTTGGTCTCGTTCAGAAAGGATGTGACCTAGCAGTTCGGGCTGTACTGCTCCTTTTGGTGTGGGACCAAGCCTAGTTTGCATACTGTTTTTCCCCTTTTGTAATGGCTTGTCAGGCAAAGAACGATGGTCTGGAGGGTTACCAAGAGCAATGCCAGAGGTGTTGATCAATTCTAAACCTTCCAGCCATTACCTCTTTTGTTTTGCTATTGTCATCTGAGTGGGACATGTATGCCCAGATCTGGGTCCCCTTGCCTGCTGGGCCTGGGGACCCAAGCTACTCCTCACTGATGAGGCCCAACTAGTCCGAAACTTGTCTGGGGACTCTTGTGGTCTTGTTCAGAATGGATGTGATCAAGCATTTCGGGCTGGACTGCTCCTTTGGGGTGGCCAAGACTGATTTGCATATGGTCTTTCGCCTTTTGTAATGGCTTGGCAGATGAAGAATGATGGTCTGCAGGGTTGTCCAGAGCAATGGCAGAGGTTCAGATTAATTCTAAGCCATACATTCATCACCTATTTTCTTTCGCTATAGTCACCCGAGTGGGATGGTTATGCCCAGACGTGGTACTGTGCCTGCTGGGCCTAGAGACCCACACTACTCCCCACGGATGAAGCACAATTAGGCTGAAACATGGCTGAGGACACTTGTGGTCTCGTTCAGAAGGGATGTGACCAAGCAGGTCTGGGTGGACTGCCCCTTTTGGAGTGGGACCACGCCTGATTTGCATATGGTCTTTTCCCTTTTGAAATGGCTTAGCAGGCGAAGAACAATGGCCTGGAGGGCTGCCTAGGGCAATGCCAGAAATTCAGATTAATTATCATCCTTCCAGCCATCACCTCTTTTATTGTGCCCTTATTTATTGGAACCACCAGCCGGTTCCTCAAATACTAAAACAGGTGGCAAAATAACAGATAATTGACAGTACATTCCCTATGTCCCAATATACATGGTCAGCAATATGTCTAGTACTATAGTGACCTCAACTTAATCATATTGGTTCTGATGGGCAACATATCAATGTTTGCTCTCATATACTGTCATATGTTTGGCTCCCTAGTGACTAAATCCAGATAAGACAACGGGCTATCGATCAGTGTGAGTACAGTATATGCATCATCGTACAGTTCTGAAGTGATCCTACCACATACTGATGAGCTCTGGCTTTCACTGCTATCCATATTATTGTGCTCATGTCAACTGGTATCTTTGTGGTGATTTTAAACCACAAGCTCAGTGCTAGCTATGACAAAGCTTTTCTCATATCCCTTAGCCATCAAACTTTAAGACCCATAAGTGCCATGGGTAAGGAACACAGTTCTTTGGCTAATGTTCAACATATTTTGTATTTGTTTATTTTATTGCTTATAGGTTGAACTTAGCTCAAGAGCAGCAGAGTGCTTTTCAACAGGATTTTGCCGGCATGTTACACAGTGTTGCAGAAGTGTTGCTGGAGGAAGAGACCGATTTTGATTTGTCCAGCAGGTACTGTTGAAAGAGCCATATTTTTAGTGCTTTGCGGAACGGAGGATGGTATGGCCACTTTGAGCCTCTACTGGGATTGAGTTCCAGATGGTTGGGCGCAGCAGAAGGACTACTTGTGAGTCTTCTCTTTGCTGGCTAGCTTTGACACTAACCTTTTGATAGTTTTACTATGTGGAGAGCCTCCAGAGGTATGGACTTTTGCCACCATATATGTTGGTGTTCCATTTGAGACTGCCTTGTAGGTGATTGTCATGTCCTGTTTTGGTGTGTATTGGTGTGTGACGGGAAGGAGATGTGATATGTCCTGTCTTGAGAGTGTGCACAGAGTGAATGATATCAGGGGCTGAATGATCTTACATGTGGAATGTTATGTAAGATTTGAAATGCTGGCGAAGGGACTGACAAGGGCAGTCAGCAGTGTGAGCAGTGAGCGCTGTTCGAGAGCGCAGTATTTCCTCACTTTCTTTGGAGGCGTGTGCTGAGAGGCGTGTGCTCTGGTGAGCCTCGGGCACATAACCACTTCCCTCCGCGAAGCGGACCGCGAAGGGACTGACAAGGGCAGTCAGCAGTGTGAGCAGTGAGCGCTGTTCGAGAGCGCAGTATTTCCTCACTTTCTTTGGAGGCGTGTGCTGAGAGGCGTGTGCTCTGGTGAGCCTCGGGCACATAACCACTTCCCTCCGCGAAGCGGACCGCGAAGGGACTGACAAGGGCAGTCAGCAGTGTGAGCAGTGAGCGCTGTTCGAGAGCGCAGTATTTCCTCACTTTCTTTGGAGGCGTGTGCTGAGAGGCGTGTGCTCTGGTGAGCCTCGGGCACATAACCACTTCCCTCCGCGAAGCGGACCGCGAAGGGACTGACAAGGGCAGTCAGCAGTGTGAGCAGTGAGCGCTGTTCGAGAGCGCAGTATTTCCTCACTTTCTTTGGATGCGTGTGCTGAGAGGCGTGTGCTCTGGTGAGCCTCGGGCACATAACCACTTCCCTCCACGAAGCGGACCGCGAAGGGACTGACAAGGGCAGTCAGCAGTCCGCGGTCGGCGGAAGGAGGAAGGAGAAGTCATCAATCAGCGCGTGTCGAGGGAAGGGCTTTTCTTACCATGGCTGAGCTGGTGCAGAGAGCCAAAAGGAAACCATCGGTGAATGATCTCGAGCCGAGAATACTACGGAGCAAGAAGCAGCGTTGTCCAGAGCTCCTGAACAGCAGTTTCACTGATGCAGCTGAACAGGTAACAGAATCTGGCCTTCCGTTGGATACACATCATCACCTCCCCCTACCAACATTTTCGAATAATGCAAAGATTCAATCGCAACACTCAGAGTGTGTCTTCAATTTCCTCACGATTGAGAGGAGGGGGGAGGAAACCTCCACCTCGGAGAAGGGTGTTATAGACTTCTCATTGACTGGCGAAACACCCACGCCCAAAACTTTGCCCCATGTGGTAAAAGAGGGAAGCAGGGAACCCCAAGCGTCACCCAAGACAAGCCCAGTCCCACGGTTGGAACCCCCCCCCATTAGACCAGAGAACCACCCATGCCCGCTTGTCTCGGAGAGAGAGCCAGTGGACCCCAGCGGGAGGAAGGGGGCCTTGGGGGCGGGCCCACCCGATATGCCTTTTATGGGGGGGGGACAAGTGAAAATAATGATACACACGATGGGGGAAATGGACGACCTGCGAACCCCGCCAGGTGGCGAGGAGTTCCCCCCTCCCACATCATCAATCGATCTAGAGGCTAGCTCCATAGCTCTAGAACTTAGTCCTTCTACCTCCCTGAAGAGTCTGGTGCCAGCGGACAGGGTGAGATCATTGTCGCCTCAAGGAGAGGCCAGCTTAATGGACTCCCCAAGTCCCCAGGACCACAGCGCTCCGGCTACCACAGCTTCCCTCAGTCCGGTAGCGCTGTCCCAGCCGAACGCAAGTCCTTGGCCCATCGCTTCTCCAGTGATCATCCCACCATCGAGTCCTCTATCTGACAGAAGGAGGACAGAACCCTCTGCTCACCTAAAGACACAGGGGAACTTAAAGAAAACGCTCCCCAAAAGACCAGCGCGCTTAAAAGCTCCGTACAAGAGGGGGGGAGTAGGAGGGAAAAAAAACTCAGCATCAGAATCCTTCTAATGCAATGATCACTCTCAAAGACTTTTTTGGCAAAAAATCGCGCCGCGAAGGGCGGGGACAGCAGGAATTCTCTGACGCGGAGCTGCTGGCCATAATGGAAGACACGGCCCTACATCTCTCAAATTTAATTCTACCTCCCAAACATAAATCATAGGTGGAAGAGGTTATTAACAAGACGGGGCCAGTGAAGCAACCCACCGGGCGTGCAAACTTCCCTCCCAGTAATTTGTTACCAGGGTTTGAGTTTGGGCTTGGCGAGGAAGGAGACACTCAGGCGGGTCCGGATGCGAGACGAAGTCTTTCAGTGATAAGTGACGTTCCGGAAGTTGCATCCAGAGAAAAAGAGCGCTCTTTAGCTGCTAAATCCCAGGACCCCGGTCGGCAGCCCCAGGAAGTTCAGGACAAGGATAGGAGGGGCCTGCGGGAGAGGAAGGAGAAGCCCTTGCTCCTTCCTGACTTGGAAGAGGGGGCAGCCTCTTCGGTCAAATCTCTCCTCCCTCCGCCGCCTCTTGATTCGATTTTCCCCCCCTCCCTCAAAGGAGTCAAGGAGACAGGGTTAGGAAGCGGCTTAGATAAATGCATCGGGAACGCACAGCAATTGAACTCCCCTGTGCTTCCTCGACGGACGAGCAAACTTGCAGCCAAACCGATGCCAGAAACACCTGGGAAAAAGCTTGACCCAATGACGATCCTGTCCACTGTCACGATAGCATTGGCTCCGTTCGGGAAGCTGTACGAATCGATCCATGAAACTCTTAAAGATCAAAACACTCTAATAGCATTGATGCACTCCAAACTTATCTATCTGGAGGGCTTCGTGCTGGCCCACAGGACTTGTGGGCTCGACTTTCAAAATGCCTTGGGTAATAAGAGACCTCAACATGCGGACGGGGACCGGATTGATACATCAATGGTGCCCAATCAGGTTTCCTTAAGTAATCAGGAGTCCCAAACAACGGAGGATGTCGGTAGTTCAGCTGATTTGAGGGCCATAAGTGAAAACGCAATCCTACCCCAGCCCCCTAGGATCGAGGCAGTTTCCGCAAACCCGCAAATAAAGAACTCAGCAGGCACGAAAAACGGTGTAGTAGTTCTTGACCTCCCGGAAGATGGTCAGATTCAACCTGCAGAGAAGGGATCCAATTTTGCAGCTCTCCGGATCCCGTCAACTTTTGAAATCTTTAAGCATGTAGGAGTTCCTTATCCGGCCCAAGGAAGAAAAAAAGCCCAGAGGGCGGCCAAACCAGTATCAACTGAGTCGAGGAAAACAGCAAAGCTGAAACCGAACAATACAAGAGAACCAAGGATGGCAAATGACCCATCACCTGTGCAAATTAGAAAAGTGTTCAAACCAAAGCCTGCCGATCAAAATCAGGAGGACCCCCCTGACACGGAATCGGTTAGCGACTCAGACTCAATCGATCTTATCGACCTTAGCACATACTCGGTGGAAGAGGAAGAGATAGATCTGTCGCCCCCAATCCAGCAAAAACGAAAAATCCCAGAGACTCGTGAAAACAGAGCTGCGGAAGAACCAAAAACAAAAGCCCTTCTTATGGACTCGTCAACATGCACCCCCCGGGCAAAGAGCAAGAGGAACTTGAGCCAGACCTCTAAGACAGGTCCAGAGGGACTGAGAACCAAGAAGGATAAATTCTCACACAAACCCACGGAAGATAGGCGTTCCCCCTGGCCTATTACCAGGAAAAAGTGTGATAGTGACAACAAAAGAGCTCTTATAGCTCTAAGAGAGAGGTCGCCGAAAGAACCAAGAGACCGTAAAGAGAGATCAAAGGCTGGAAGAGCTTCCACAGCAATCCTAATTCCACATTATAAATCACGAGTCCATGAGCAGAGGTGGAATGAAAGGGGAGTCGGGTCGGAGGGGCTCTCACGAAGAGCAGCTGGGGACCTAGATCCTCCAGGAAAAAAAGAAAAGACTACCAGGATCTTCAAACTTCAAAGGGTCCAGGAAAAACAGGACAGCTGGATCCTGAACCGTAGAGCCCTGGCAAAACTATTTAGCGAGGCTCGCCTCTCGCAAATCAACATTACAAAGGAGATTAACATTCTCGTGCCAAATCCTAATGGAAGAAAAGACAGCTCGTATCTCCACATTGATTCAAACTATACACAGCAACAGATTTGGGGGAAAGGTCTAACCTCTTAAAATTGGGCTTCGAGCTGTTCTACGTCGCAGACAGCTTTCTGGGGCCCAAATCATCCCAAGAGGGCGCTTCACGAATAGCGACAAACTATAAGGGGAACGAACGAAACTACGGTCGCCAAAGGCCGATCTCACAAACCACGCGAAGACACGAACCGCGAAGTGAAGAGGGGGGCTTCACTAAAATTGGCAAGACAGAGGACACCCCACCAGCAAGAAAAAGTTTCCAGCAACTATTTACCGGAAGAGGTAGAAATGAGAGGGAATGGGTACCCGACGAGAAGTCGATACCTTCTACGCGTCGAATTTTCCACCTAGTTGAACATCAATTGAGTGATAGAGGGGTTCGCAGGATGCCTCCACGCGATTTGCAGCCCTTGAACTCCAATGATCAAAACGGAGACAAGCCAGAATCCAGCAGAGGCCCACAAAGAAGCAAGTAGCCACCACAAGGATTAATTACTGACTTCTTTGGGGATACCAAGGCACCGTCGATATGGGATCCCCCCTCTCTAAAACTAGGGTCTTGGAACACTAGAGGCTACAAACATCTGACTGTGGA
The DNA here is from genome assembly GCF_040938575.1 of Ambystoma mexicanum. Taxonomy (NCBI): domain Eukaryota; kingdom Metazoa; phylum Chordata; class Amphibia; order Caudata; family Ambystomatidae; genus Ambystoma; species Ambystoma mexicanum. Next base: position 543,779,302 of record NC_090936.1, read on the forward strand.
ATCGGACGTCGACCTCGCAAGTTTCGATGTGTTGTGTTTACAAGAAACTTGGTTAAGGGAGAAACCCACTTTGGACGGTTACCATCTGATTCACTCGCCGGCCCTTAAAGAAAACATGGGCAGACCCAGATCAGGGCTTATTATCGCCATCAGATCGGGAAGTGGCCTGTACCTGAAAAAGATACTCAAAACAACAGAGTTTATATTAGCGGTGATCCTTACTTGGAACACTTCCCGTAACGTTGGTGACAAGGCCCCGCAGCTTGAGATTCTACTGGTGAACACCTATTGGAACCCTAAACGGGTGACCTGTGATAACTACATCAATCAAATGGAGGCGATCATCGATGATTATCTAATCTCGAGCACTGCCAACTACACAATCTTGGTTGGCGAACTGAATGTCGACTTAACCAAAGGATCAAACTCGGCTACGGAAAGATCTCGCAGATGGACAAATCTAATAAAGGCTAGAGACATACACAATCTGCTACAAAGAGTAGCCCCTAATGCAGAGGCTATTCCAACTTGGGAGAGAAATAATCAAACGGCCATCATTGATTACATCCAGATATCAAGGAGCTTTTTAGCAATAAAAGAATCCTTTGAAGTGACCAGGACCCAATACAGCGATCATAACATCTTGAGCTTTTCTTGGGCCTCACCAAGAGCAGAAGTCCGCTACACAAATGCAAATTTGGAAGTTAACCAAAGTGGCATACGGCTGAAGATGTCTGTTTCCGCAACTGCTCAGTTGACACGTCGGTATAAAGAAGAGAAAAATGGGAACCTTATTGGGCTAAGGCATCGACAGACTACGTCTCAGTTCTTTCGACATTTGCCTGTAATAAAGGAAAGAAGCAGCCAATAGCAAAGCCATTTAATCACGTATTCAACCCGCAATTAGTAGAACGCAGAAAATGGCTGAGAAAATTGAAGCGAGCAGCAGCTATCTCGGACTCTCCAGGGAAAAAAGAAGAAGCAACTCTGGCGGCAACCAACTATAAATCATGGTTAAGGTCATCGCAATACCAGCGTGCTCAAGATGACGCTGAGCTCATGCTACGAACTATTTGGTGTAAGAACGCGCAAGACTTCTGGTCCCTAATTAAGGGGGACTCGAAAGTCCTGAATCAAGCCCTTCAAAACTCAATAAGCGATGCAAGTTGGGTATCTCACTTCCTAGACCTCTATGGAGTCCCATCACCATCTAAAAACCTACCTATTCCAGCTCAGCAGACAAAAAAGATCGTTTGGGCGGTCCCGACAGATATCGAGACGATTGAGTGGAAAATGAAAAAACTTAATAGCTCCAGAGCTGCCGGCCCGGATGGCATCACGAACTATGACCTGAAAAAAAATTTGAAAGCATGGTCAATTTTCATTAAAGAGGTCTTCATGGCATGTGTCAAGCATTCTGAGATCCCACTATCATGGAAGAAAGCTATAGTGGTACCCATTTTTAAAAAAGGCTCTAAAGACACTCCCTCGAATTATCGCCCAATAGCGCTGCTAGACTCGATAGGCAAAGTTTTTGGAGCTCTATTGTTGGACAATTTTCAATCTTGGATACTTACATCAGCCCTCCTTCATCCTCTACAGGGAGGATTTGTGAAAAACATTGGCACGACGGCAAACATATTGGCTTTGAGCACACTGAAAGCCAAGGTTTCAGAGGGACGGCCTAAAATATATATGGCTTTTATTGATTTGGTCCAGGCCTTCGACCGGGTGGATCGAGGACTACTCTGAGAGAAATTATACCATCATGCTTGCCCATCTGAGATTCTGGATCCAATAAAGGCCCTGTACTCAGAAACCTCAATGTGTGTACGGTTAAACAATCTGGGCCGTCTCTCCTCCGAGATCAAGACAGAGAGAGGCGTTAAGCAAGGCTGCCCTCTGGCTCCGGCCTTGTATAACGCCTATATAGCGGATTACAAGGAATACGAGGAGAGAGTACGAAGCTTTCCCCCGACATTGGGAACAAGCAAAATAGCGCGCCTGCTGTATGCAGATGATATTATTCTCATGGACCTTACACCTATAGGCCTCCAGAGACAGATTAACAATCTTAATGCCTATCTCAAAGAAAACCATCTCCAGATGAATTTCGACAAAACCAAAATAATGACGTTTGGAAAATCGTCTCGCGATGCGGAGAAATTCGTCTGGGCAGTGGATAATCAACAGCTGGAAAAAGTGACTAACTTCAAATACCTCGGGATTATCTTAAACAAAAGCTTAAAAGAAGTCCCAATGCAAGACAACATACTGACTAAAACTCGCCTTTTTGTAACCCAGGCAAGAGCGGTAGCGACCAAATACGGCCGTTTCACATTAGCGCCAGTCCTGACCTTCTACAGAGCGAAGGTAGTCCCCACTTTGACGTATGGAGTTGAAGCCCTACCCAATTTACCATCGAACGTTTGGGAAAAAGTGGAGGGACTCTTTTGGAAACACCTGCTCAATCTGCCGCAGTCGCTCCCTATTGTATTAATAAGGAAAGAGTTGTCACTTCAATCGCTGAGCTCCATTGTGGCTCGAAATGAAATCATGCTCTATCGAAAAATGCTACTACCCTCTCCGCCGTTGATACTAAAGGAAATATGTCAAGAAATAACAACAGGGTCCTGCAAAATGCTGTTGGACTGGTCACTAAGAATGACAACCCTCCTGGATTGGGCAAGCAGCTCCAGTGACGAACTCATTAATAATCCAGTAAAGGTGAAAATGCGCATTAAGGAACAAGATTGGATCGACACATTGGAGAAGGCATCGACCTCGAAATTGATATCCGACCTACCCTCAATTTGGCAGAAAGTTAATTCTACTAAACAGTACTTGTCGAAATGTCCTGACAAAAAAATACGAGAGTCCTTCCTGAGAATTCGATTGAATATTATTCATACAAATGAAGTCCTGTTAAGAAGGAACAAGTCGGAAGAAAAAGGGTGCAGATTCTGCGAAATTGGGGACGAGGTGGAAACTATTAAGCACCTGTTAATGAACTGCCCGGCCGTGCTGACAGCACGCACACTACACCTCGGTCCTCTATTCAGAAATCTGCAGTTCTACGATGAAGAGGAATGGTGGTGTCGCCTAATCAGCGGAGAAAAGACGTCCTGGGTCATAGCAGTGGTGGGCTTTTTCCGTGCTATTGGCCTAATAACTCAATAAGGAAGGGAAAGCAAATGGAAATCATGGCTCAAAAATCCTCTCTCTGTTACGATTGTGAGAGATCAGAGGGAAACACCATGACTTTTGCAGTTCTCCCCGTCCTTATTTCTCACCGTATCCTCTTCGCCTGTTGTTTTCTGTCTTCTCTTCTGACTGTGACATCCCTTTAACACCAAGGTCCTTCTCTTTTTTCTTCTCCTCTATTCATCTCTTGACTTCAAGGACTCTAAACCTTGTAAAAATTGTTTTATACAATTAAATCAAGTATAAATAAAAAAAAAAAGAATGCTGTTCTCTGTGTCAGTGTTCCACCCATGGCAGTTGAAACCATGTAGCCTGGGTGGTGGGAGCGTGCTGGCTCCCTCTGTGCTCCCATCCTAGTGCCTACTAATGAACTGTAATTGAAGTAACTTAGTAAAGGAAATTATCTGCATTACCTGAGCTGTGTCATGAAGTCTCAATCATTACAATTATCCCATCCTTGTGGCCATTTTACACAGATATCCCAAAAGACATTGTTAATAATGGCTTCTAAGCTGAAAGGATCCTCAATTGATTTCTACAGAGGCATTGATACCTTCTTGAAGAAGCACCTGCATAAACTTAAATGACAACTTCCAGTCTTGTGAATTGATTATTTGACTGCTGGGCAGGTAAACATAGCACTCAAGAAGGTGAGTTAAGGTGAGTTAACCCTGTAACTGAAAAGCCTAACACCAACCCACCTGACCTAGTCAACTTCAGCCCAAACATGAACTTGGTTTAAGTAAAAAACTATACAAATGTGTCATTGACACAACTTTAGAACTTCAGCAAATGATGCATTCTCACCTCCGACAGTCTGCATTCAGACCTTGCCTTCTTAACATCAAGGTTCAACTCCTGAAGACATTAGATTTTAATTCTTTCAAAGCTTCATGCAGTTTTTCCAGTGATATCTGTACTTATAAGTAAATTCATTAAGGACATACAACTCATTCTCTTGTCACTGGGAATGTAGTGGCAAGGATTTGACATAAACCTTACTTCGGAGTAGAGTGTGAGCCATCCTGCTGTGTTCATCTTTCACAATCTCTAGATGTACATGTCACTCTGGCCACATCATCCTTATTTTACACACAGAGCAATACATGGGGACCACAAGAAAAGCTTTTACCTGCCTGTTCTCATTACTGAAGGGCCTAAGGATACAGCTGGCAATGGTTAAGCAGTCATTCAAACACCATCAACAACCATATGATGTCCATATTGCTACAAACTCTCTAACTGTGTATACAATATAAAAATGAGACCGTTTGATTAGCTCTTGGAATTTTTCAATATTTCTTTACAATTCTATGCTTACAGCTCCTACATCCTGATCAACCTAAATAATGGGTTATGTAAGTTTCTCAACATGACTTGATACCTTGAACAAATGCTAGGATGGTTGACCCATAGCTTCCTGTGTCTAGACAGGAGATAAATTGTGATTCTGACCTTTGGTCTCTACAAATCAGAGGCTTCCCAAAAACGTCCCCTCTTCTATGGCAAGAACATAGACATAGTCATAACGATCACGAAACATGAGTGTAAAGTAGCCAATATAGCTTGTTGCCATATGAAATAGAATAGACAAATCCTCCTGTTTCTTAGAATACCCTCCCAAGAATACAATTAACTAATCACCTGTACCGTATTGATTGGATTATTGCAGTTTACATGTGGATGCTCCCAAATCCACCCCTCAGAAATCTCATGCTTACCATTGATACAAAGAGTTACACCTATAACAGGGTAAGTTACCAGCCAAGAATTTGAAATGGTACTCTTCCACTATAAGCTGGGGGTCATCCAATAAAGGGCTATGTTCATTCCCAAATACAAATACATTTCATGAGGTAGGATCAGTTTGGGAGTGACTGGACGTTCAGCTTTGAACAATCTTCCACCATGTATATGACTTCAGGGAAAAAAATATCTCTTCTGAAGAATCCTCAAATATCTTATGTTCCAGAGCCCTACATCACCCCTCCTAGCACCCTCACATCCAACCTGACCTGGATGTACAGGTTAAAACCACAATTGCAGGGGAAAGCACAACCCATGCCTTGTATCGTCTTAGCTAATAGGCACAACAACCCCTTCAAGATCCCCTTGGACACAAACCATGTTCACTAAATGGTTCCATCTGTGAATATCCCCGCAAAAATATCACCATACAAAAATATTTGCATATTTCTTAGGAAATATTAAGCCATGGAACCTGTGGGGGACTCCCCTGCATTCCCATAATTTTTTTAATGGAGCGGGGGACACTCGTGCATCCCCTGGTCCCAATAACCCTATAAATTATCCCAACTAATAATAGTGCATATTGCCTTACCCGAGGACCGTATATATGGCAATATTATTGGTGGGGATAATGTTACCGATACCCACTAAATAGCCTATACTATGATCTTCCTATCTAAACTCCTACACCCTGAGTCTCATCCAGAGACTACTCTCTTGAGGATGGCAACCTCTAAAAATATGTTGTGTCCTATCTCAACCCATCAGGGTTATAATATTTGGTACACACCGCGTCGGCTATCTCTAAATCCTGACCATCTCTGCCAATGAGAAGGCAACTGAGGGCACCTTTCTTCTCCCAGAAACGTAAAAGCATTTGTTTGTCATGGGTGCTTAGGACAATGGCTTCCAGGATTGTATAAAATATGTTGTTATCCAGGTTTCCGACCCGCACTCACACCCTTGTTCCTCCTTAGCGCTTCACAGTGTTTTTTGCTTCAAGCCTATGGCATACAAAGCACCCAAAAAATCAAATGAAAAAATAGATATTTCAATTGTCTTCTCTGTTCAATAATAATAATTCATAGATGGAATTCAATTTCTTTAAGGTGGTTGTATATTTTGTCACTTTAAGATTCAGTAAAATAATCATATTAAATGGCTGATTCATGGAATTATTTGCGCCAAAAAAATGAGATTTGTGCGCCATTCTGGCCGCAAATCTCTGTTTAACAAATGGGGATTTGCGGGCAGAATGGCGCACAAATCCCTGTTTTTTGCCGCAAAAATTCCATGAATCATCCCCAATATGTGTACAGCCACTTAATAATATGGGGAATAGAGTGATATCAGAGATCTTGTGACCAATGTTATTGGTGTTAGGCAGTGTAAATGGAATTCGCCAATAGATTTTATGCATGTTCCTTATCAAGGCACAATAGCGGCGGAATCCTGAAGAGAAAACCTGAGTGTAATGTGGCAGTCTGTACATTGTTAAATAGGAACAATGTGGGTATTTGGGAGGCCACAGATAAGGAAGTGGAGCAGGGTGTAATGTGGAGATTGTTCGTTACAGTGTAGGAGTTGCCAAGGAAGAGGAGCCCAATTATGTTAGCTAGGGTGAAATGCCCTGACTACAATCTATAAACAATTTATTAAATGCCATTCATGAATTATTATGACTGAAAACTTTGAAATATTTAATTAAACATATTGGCCCTCATTACGACCCTGGCGGAATTCGGAAAACGATGGCGGAAATGCAATACCGCCATCGAATAGCGCTCGGTGCGACTATGACCCGTCACCGCAAAGTACGAAGCCATTAGCGACACCGTAGTGAACGCCAACGCTAACTGCACCAAGCACGCGCGCGCGCGCCATGCCAAACCGTAAACACCACCATGGCGCAAGGGTACGCTAATTCCGACCCTAGCGGACATGTACCTAACGCCATCAAGCATGGCGGAATGTACCATTCCGCCATGGTGAGAAGTACGGCATCGCGAATCAACCGTAAACGGCCCCACTGAGTGCCTGTACACCGCTCCCTGCCCACAAAGTACAACTCCCCGTAGGTGCAATGAAGTCACAATGCAACCAGTGAAATGTACAAGTCACCCATGCATGCCAACGAACAAATGAAACACAAGAGGGGCCAATGGGAGCTGCAGGGCACAGATGGCACGAATACAGAAGCCATCCCAATGGACATGACCACAGTCCCCCACCAAGAAACGCACGCAAACACAGGCACCTGTGACCAGCAATATTCCGAAAATCACATCATTCCACCAGTCCACCTGGCTGACCGGCATCTGTTACACAAAACCCAATCCCCCGCCCCTGAGCATGACAACATTCAAACAGTCATATTGGCAGCCCCCATCCCTGACCTCACGGGCTTCGTAGGCAAACGCGCCCAGTACAGTACCACGCAACTAAACTCCGAAGCTGGAACCCAATGCAGATCTCCTCACAATACATCGCTCCCCAAATAGGAATATGCCACATCACTTGCAAAGAAGAACGCTACACAGGCCAAATCAGAATAGAAATTTAATGCACAACAAAATCACCAAGCCCATACAGCCATCAGGCCATGAACTCCAAAACACATTTCACCATTGTGGGCTGCATCCGCAAGAAATGACCAGCCACTACTTGTGTGACGCCCTGTTCCATCATGGTACACAGAGCCACATTCACGTACGAAAAGGCAACATGGAAGCGCACAGAACCGCAGGGCCGTCCCAATGGGGAGGTACTAGTCCAGCTGAAAGGCCGAAATGTTGCTCCGAGCCACTAGTACTGCGTAAGGGCATGTGGCCCATTGGCGATCGTCCCATAAGATCGTAATGCTGCTCCACTGATTAACACGAAGCAGCAGGTGTCGGGAGTAAAAGCCATCTGCAGGAGTGGCATACAGATGGCAGTGGCAAAAGGGGAGGAGATACCTGTCAACCAAAAGAAAAGAAAAAGAACAGAATGGCCATCAGAACTACATCCGAACAACTCACTTCAATGATCACACTGAATCCACAGCCATATGCATGCTAGCCCACTCCAAAGGATCATCACCACCCCAAAACCACTTGCGACTCATAACCATCTATATCGAGGTGTAAACACCATCACAAACGAGTGTACCTGTGCATGCGTCTGTGAAAAAGGAATCCATCTGATGGGATTGTTAACGTGCATGGACACAAGTGTCTGAAGGCGCGTCGAGAAAGGGAGGGCTCAACAAGGCCAGATAGACGATGGTCCCACTATGGCAGCCCTGCATCACATAGCGCAGGGGAGGCGGATAGATTCCAAGAAGCCCTGAACATGGCAAACTCTGTATCAAATCATCTGCCCATGCATCCATTCATCATTCCCTCATCCCGGTATAAAAACGCCTGAACATTTACTCACATAACATTAGAAATATCCATTGAGTCTGTGCGTTATGCAGCCTGCAAAATCCACAGTGCCCCAGCCCGTAATTCCAGTGTTGTGAAGTAACATGTATTTGGGAACGTCCGGCCTCATCGCCCACGTCGCTATTGCGCATCCCAAACTATTCATATCAATCATTGCTTCCTCGCCATGGCCCCTGTCTCAAGGACATTGAACAATAGAACGTTATATTTGCAGTCAGACCTGTGGGCATCTCCTCGCCGCGAGCTGAAAACCGAAAGCGCCGCCCTTCGAATTCCTCATTTGCAACATCACGTCGAAAAGGCATCTGTGGCCGTTTGAAATCACAAATTAATCCATCTAGTGCGGCTGTGTGTGAAAATGGCAACTGCCTTCACCCACAAATGGGACGCCCCGCCCGTCGGTGCAACTCGGTACAGTGATGCATGAGGGCCCACCGTTACTCGAGTACTACGTTCCACTGACCCTTCACAAGTCTGTTCGCGACGGCAAAGATTGTATGTGAAACAATGGGACCATAGCCGAATGTACATATCAACAAATGTTACACGGCCATCGGGTACAAATACATGATTGCAATAGCAAGATGCCATTACCGAATTGCAGCGTTGTGTGCGGGACGTGCTCGGCCAAAGGGGAGAGCAGCTTGCACAGGTGGAATGAATCACCACAGGTGGAGGCCATACAGCCTGAAAACACATAAATTGCACACCCAGTCTCCTCCCACAACCACACCCACTCCGAAATGCTACCGGCAGGACTCGCGATGTTGGCCCTGGGGGACCTGATAGCACTGCAAGTACTCCAACTCCAAGAAGAAGACGAACACCAACTACAACCGGCCGCACGGAGGAGACGCAGGAGGAGGAGGAGGGCAAGGCAGGGCCAGCAAGGGCCGCCAGCACAGCCACTACCACCACGCAGGCAGGCCGCAATCCCACGCCTCCGAGCACATCCGTTCAACCTCACTGATGAGCAGATCCACACCCTCTACCGTTTGGACCGGGACACCATAGCCGCCATTGTGGACATGACACAGGCTGACCTTGTCAGCATGATAGATAGCCCAACCGCCATCCCACCCCTACTGAAGGTGGTGTCTGTACTCCACTTCCTGGCCACAGGCACCTACCAGCACACAGTCGGACAGTTGCATGGCATTTCTCAGCCACTGTTCTCACGGACACTATTGCAAGTGCTCGATGCCCTCCTGCAGCACGCAGACGACTACATCTCCCTACCACGCTCGGAGCAGGAAATTACAAACACGAAAGTGGGATTCCATGCACTTGGCGGCATACCGGGTTGCATTGGTGCCATCGACTGCACCCATGTTGAATTGGTCGTCCCACATGCCATGGAGGCCCAGTACCGCAACCGAAAACAATTTCCTTCCCTGAATGTACAAATGGTGTGTGACTCCAACAGGATCATTACACATTGTTGTGCCCGATTCCCTGGATCAACCCATGATTCTATGGTCTTGAGGAACTCTACAATACCACGCTACATGGAGCGACACGCAGGGAACAGATCCTGGCTACTCGGTGAGTCTCATTACATGCATGATAATGTGGGGTATGTGATTCGGCAATGACCTGGCAGGAAGGGGGGGGGGGGTGGTGTGCGTACGTAGCAATGGCATTCCACATAATCCGTTTATCGTCCACATACAGGTGATGCTGGATATCCACTGAAGAGATGGCTCCTCACACCAGTCCGGAACCCACGGGACCAGCATGAGGAGGACTACAACCATGCCCACTCACGTACCCGTGTAGTCATTGAACAGGCATTCGGCCTACTGAAGACTCGTTTCCGCTGCCTCAGCAGGTCTGGCGGGGCACTCCTGTACCGCCATGAGAAGGTTGCAAAGATGGTGATGGCATGTGTCATGCTCCACAACATGTGCGTACGTAGAAATGTGCCCATGCCCCCTGACGCAGAACTGCAAGCACCTGATGATGGTCATGATGAGGGTGGGGATGTGGCAGCACCTCAAGGAGGAGTCTGCGAGGCACCGGAGGGCCGTGACATTCGTCAGCATCTCATTGATGCATGCTTCTAGCACTCACGCCTGGTGGCTGATACATGGACACGGTACTCGTGGCACTGTGTGTGTCTGGTACATGCACAATATGGACTGTACGCCTATGATGGCCTAGTACACAATGATCATTGTCCACACATCACATTGGTTGATCGTGCACTGTTTATGGCATATGTGATATCATATTGAACACCCTATCGACCCGCCACCCAAGTGAGCCCAACACACCCCCTCCACCCTCCTACCTCCCCCCCGAACACCAGTGTCCAAAGATGCTCATTGTCAGTGGGCTGTCGCTATTGCAAGCCCCCTCTGCGGGTATCAGGGGCACCCCTGCCTGTGGAGCACAGGTTCCTCCCAGATCTACGTTGGGGGCTGCCCTGGACGGAACTTGCAACGGATGATGTCTCTGCCTGCTCACGTCCATGCATGTCCCTAAGGGTTTGTGAGAGCTCAGTGAGCACACGGCGCACTGCGGCAAGTTCGGCACATACGTCTGTGGACGTCGCATGCAGTTCCCCCCTCAGGCTCTCGGTGCTTCTCTCCATTTGGACTCTCAGGCTCTCGGTGCCACTCTCCATTTGGACTCTCAGGCTCTCGGTGCTAGTCTCCATTTGGACTCTCAGGCTCTCGGTGCTACTCTCCATTTGTGCCCTTAGTGTCTCTGTACTTCTCACCATTTCTGCCCTAAGTGTCTCAGTTGATGTTTCTATGTCTGCCTTAGTGCCCCCACATTCATCGGCATGGTCCTTGAGGAGCGTGGCCAGTTGCTGCTGTTGCACGATTAACTGGTCGAGGGACTGTTGCCTCTGCTGGGCCATGGCCATTTGCGGGGGTGTCACACAGGGCTGTTGACCTCATGTTGCCTTGCCACAGGGCTTGTGGGGGATGGCCAGTCGTCGTCTTGTGGGTGCCCCTGCGTGGTATCCTCATGTTGTACGGGATGGGACAGACAGGGGGATTGGGACAGGTCATGGATGGATCTGACTTCGACATCCCCGTCTTCTGTGTCGGAGCATGCTGCCATCAATGGGGTGTCACCTATGGTGCTGCTGCCACCAGAGGCAGTGCCTTCTGTGGCATCCGTTGGGGGGACCTGTGGTGGTGGTGTTGTGGGCATGCTGGCTGCTGGGGTGCCTGTTGATGTTCCCTCCTCTGTGCTGCCACCTGATTTGTGCTGCTGCCGTGTCTTGATGCGTGCAGCTGAGGTGGAGGGTCTTTGGCCGTTGGTCTTGGCCCTCTTTGCAGGTGTGCTGGTAGGGGTGTCCTGATGCTCGTCGTTTGGATCGGACCCTGTGGTGGAGTAAAGGAGGGCGAGGGTTATTAATGGGTCTGTGGGTATTGGAATGGCATTGTATCACATGCATTGGGGTGGTACCTGAGGGTGATTTGGGTCGGGGCCTTGGAGGTGCTTTCATTTGTGTGTGGAGTGAGGGTGCAGCTGTTTGGCAGCCTGCAGTTAGGGTGTGCCTGCTGCACGTGTAGTGGGTGTTTTAGGGGTTTTTAATTATTTATGTATTTATTGTGAGTTTTAAAGTGCGCTATCAGGCCGATGTGTGTGGACGTTCTCCTGGACATGTGTTTCTGTTGCACTATGTGGACACATGGTACTTCACATGATTGGACATTGTGGATTTAGCATTGTTTTATTTGGCCCACCTACCTGAATCTTCGGATGTCTGCACTCCTTTCTCCATCCCTCCGACTCCCTCTATGCTCTCCATTCCGATGGTGGAGGCACAGATTTCTTCCCAGGGGGTCAACTTGATGGGTGATTCAGGACCTCCCCCGGTGGCTGTGGCAATGTTGCGGTTGGCAGAGAGTATGCTGCGGACGCGTATCCGCAGGTCGTCCCATCGCTTTCGGCATTGCTGTGGGGTGCGGGGTGCGGTCCCCACCGCACTTACCCGCTGTGCCACCAGAGCCCATATGGCCTTCTTGTTTGCAAGTGCCGTCCTGGTCATTTGTGTGCAGAAGACGACGGCAGCATTCTCCTGGAGGGTCTCTGTTAGCACAGTGAGTTCCTCACGGGAGAAGTGGACCTGCCGCTTGCGGTCGCACGCTTTCTTCGCTACTTTTCCCATTTTTCTTGGTTTCGCTAGGGTGGATGACGGGTTGGGGTGTGTCTCAGGGTAGTGTTTTTAGTGGTTGTGTGGTTTTAGTGGTTTTATAGGTGTACGGCGGGATGTTTCCCGTTCCGGGCCCATGTTTTTACTTCCGTTTCCGTATATTTACGGTCACCGTACTTTCCGGTAGGCGCACACTGCGGTGTCCGCTGTGATGGGTGGCGGTATTGCACCTAGGGCGCCGTACGGCGGCGGTGTGGGCCGTTTTGTGGTCATTTCCGCCATCGCGGACTTTGCACTTCCGCCATGCCGTGGTGCTCGTGCCCGATGGGTCGGAATGGGCCGCACTTTGCTCCTTCGTGCAATGGCGGAAACGCTATTTACGCTGTGGCGGTCCGGTCAGTCACTTTCCGCCAGGGTCGTAATGAGGGCCATTGTGACTATTGGATATATGTTATAAAAGTATCATTGTTCGCATATTTATATCACCAGATTACAGCAGCAGCCCCACTTTTCTACGGTATACCTAATGTGTTGTGACCATGGTAAATTGTCTTTTTAGTTGCTAAAACCTTTGGGTATTAAGCGCATTATAAATAACCAATCAATCAATACATCTATCAATCAAATCAATCAAAGTGGATGGATGAGCCAATCTCATGTCCCATATCAGGGTTGTAAGATATGCACAGAAGAATAACATGATAGACAATCCCCACCACACTTCACACACCTGCATCCCATTTAATGAAAGAGAGGTTCGAAGGCATGGTCAATACCCTATACAAGGCACAGTTGTATAGGGGTTATCACGAGAGCCTCACTCAGAGCTGGCTCGGGAAGTGAAAAGGAGGAGCTGAAGAAGGAGTTGGGGAAGTTGCTGGGGGAGGATCTAGAGCTAAAAGCATAAGGCAATTGTGGAGACCCGGTAGGTTATGATACTCAGGCGACCTAGGAGGTGAGGGTGAGGAATGCAGGAGACACCCAAGGGTCTGGGTATACATCTAGTACGAGGTCTGGTAGAAAGTAGGCCCAGTAGTCTTGGAGACAGTATACCCAGGAGGTTGGTGAAGAAAAGGTTCAAGAGGTTGGGGGAAAGAAGCAGCAGAATGTGGGATGTTATAGGACCCCAACAGTTGGGTAGTGGGTTGCACAGATGAAATGGTAGAAAAAGCCCCAGATGTTTCAGTAGAGGAAGGCCAAGAGAATTGGAAATGGAGGCGCAAAGATGGCTGGTGAGAGAACCTCAAAGGAGACAGGCTGGAGAGTGACTAATAGGTGACTAATCAGTCTTGGAGCTGAGAATGCAAGGAGCACAGAGGGAGAGTGTGACATTATGTCATCTATGAGGCGTACTACCTTGAGTTTTTTTTTAATTCTTTATACAAAATGACACTGGTAATATTGTCTCAGAAATTGAGGTCTGCTAATCAGACCTTACTTCCAGAGTGTTCAGAAAGCAAAGGCTATAAGGTTTCGTGCAAACATGTATCTCTGCTAGGACTGTCTTCTACTCACACCCCAGAAGCTGCCTTGCAGTTTAGTAACATGGCAGTTACAGAGTTACATGTGAATTCACAGGTACAACCTGCTGGATGCGATAGACTGCCTTTAACCATGGGTAACCCTGCTCCATATTCTATATAATTGTGTATCCCCAAGGACTAGTGGAAGAGTAATCAATAAATGTAAACCATATATGGTTTTGTATGCTGTTCTACGGGAATACACAATTATACTCTCTATAACTGGACTGGGAAGATAGATCAAGATGCCCTCATTTTGGAACAAGAGGATGCCAAGCAACACAGGTTCAATGCCTGGTCCCAGGCTTTGAGGCAGGAGTCTGGCATGAATCACAGTATAAATAGATTTAATGTAATCCAGGCCAAACCCCTTTCACATCATTTTATTGTCAACCTGGTCTCCAGTGACTCATTCAAATGTCATAGTGTTATGGGTATAAGACTGTAACTGGGTTTCACCTGAAACAAACCAATTGGGTCCAGCCCTAGAAACACTTCTTTGTTTCTGAGCAGTCTTGTCACCTTCCCAAGAGGGCACAACGTATCACCAAGGGGGTTAGCTCGAATTCCTGTGCCCTTCCAGCACAATGGTGAGGTCACACCTGGATGGTACTTTGTAGAGACTCTTTCTTACATGCAGAGAGGGGAGAGAGAGGAGTCAGCATAAACCAGAAGAATATTTTCAGACAAGAGAGGGATTCTACCCTGTTGGGATTTCTTAGGACACTCACATTTGCCATAGGGACCTCAGTGGAAGTACTAACATGATAGAGACTGTGAAAAACGAGAAACTAAAAGACAAAGAGAGTAATCGTACAGGCATATATTATGCACAAAAACATAGATATCCACTTCTTGTGCCATCCTGGTACTTGTTGTACTTCATTCTCTAGAACCGTGCCGGCTTCTACATTTCTCATCTTTAAAACAATCATCAAATATTGTTATACTTCCAAGTGTACAATCTGCTCAATTATTGTAATGGGAAGCCTTCTTATCACTGGGACATTTTTAGAATCCTGTAAAAAAGTGTGAATATCAACGTCTGTTCAGAGCAGGATAAGCACAAGCGACAGCAAACACAAGTCAATGAACATCACTGTCAGTAAGTACCATGTGTTAAACTGCTTAGAACAGGTATTCACCATGAAATGAATCTGGATACTGATCTCATTTCTGATTTCTGACCAAGAACTGACGGTAAGCTTAATTTTAATGCTTCAATGTATTTCTAAAAGTTTATTTTCAAAATTCCAGACATTTTTGGAAAGTCTTTGCACTTCTGATGAAATATCTATAAGGAGTGTCCACTGAATCTCAGTTGAATACAACATCTCTATTATTAGCTGATTGCTTCATTGTCCTTCTTCATCATCAATCAAGTCTGCACATACTGACATTTTCCTTCTTGCCCTGCTTCTGGATCAGCAGTGGTGGAAGGGTGTTTCTTACCTTTATAGGCTTTTGCATCCCCTATGTGAAGCCAAGCTTGTCTTCCTTGGTCCTTTACAGCTGAAAGGGTTATATTCTCAATGCTAAAGGGACCATTGAAGCGTGGCTCATGCCACTGTCTAGTAAAGTATTCAGTAATAACTAGGTCTCCAACATATAACTTAAGTGCCGATAGTAGTTGACTTAGTTCTTGAATTGTCTTGTTCTGTGTTCTGAGACCAACCCCCCTTGCGCTTGACTTAATCTTAAATGAGAGAGATACAAGATGTCATATATGTCAAATAGTGGTTCAATTCATCAACTAAAGTTTTAGCTACACTCTGGGCATCACTTGTACTCCTAGATGGAGTTGTAAGGGGTGTTCTCATTTGCCGCTGAATCACTTCATGAGGGGTGAGGTGATGGTCTGATCCTGGTTGATTCCGAAGGGCATATAGAGCTTTGTAGGCAATATAGCCTTCCCTTCTTCAAAGTCAAATTAATCCTGGCAATCCTTCTTTGAGGAGGCCATTGAGTCTCTCACATATCCCGTTCACTTGCGTGTAATATGCAGAAGAAAATGTGTGCTTTATATTCAATAGAAGCACTATTTGTTCAAATAGCTCATTAACATATGTGGCCTATTGTCGGATCTCAGCACTGCATACAGATCCCACCTCAGGAAAACTTTGCACAATAAAAACATTGCTGGGCAAGTGACATCAGGGTGTGTACACTGACCTGCCTTGATTCACCTCGAAAAGGGACACTCCACCACTAATAGATACCTATATCCATTACATAATTGCAGCATAACAACATAGTTGATATGTAAATCGTGAAATGGACCATTCTGTTGAGGTACTACCCCTCTAATTGTTCTCAGTGTATGCCCAGCAGTAAACCTTTGACACACAATGTAGTTTACCATAAATAGTGCAACGTAGTCCAACAGATTCGGAATGAACCAGTCTTCCCCAATTGTAGCAGCAAGACTCTGCCGAGTTACATACACTGGGTAATGCAGCTCTTCAAGCGTGACCTTTAATAATGCTACTGGCATCACCGGGTTTCCAGTGCTGTCTTGTCACCATAATGCTTCTGTGGGTGATAAAAACCACCCCCTTTGTTTTCACAATTCGTGCTACAACCGCAAATTCTCCATTTAATCTGTGTCTAACTACCGCGGCGCCTGAATGCCTTTCCCCACTAGTCTGATCAATTTTCAAAGAACCATCAATAAAGACTATTTTCCCTCCCGCCAAAGAATTTTCCTTCATCCGGGGTATATCATCATGAAAATGAACTTAATTAGCACAGTCATGTACATGATCACCTTCTTCTATTGGCTCAGCTATAAACATGGCAGGATTCACTGTTTTACATCTTGCAATATTAATCGTTGGGTTAGAAATCATTACATCAAAAACTAAAGCTCTTTGGGTTGTCAATGTGCCTTTGGGTTTCTCTAAAACTGCAAATAGAGCATGCTCCACAAAAAGGGTCATAGAGCAGCCCATAACAATACTTGGAGACCTCATAATTGCGAAAGCGGCAGCTGCCAAAGATTGTTCACAATAAAAAGTGTCCTCCCATAACTGGGTCTAAAATCTGACTGTAATATGCTAAAGGCTTGTACCCCAATATTGTTCTCTGCATAAGCACTGCTATCATGACTGTCCCATTTCTGTGTGAAAATAAATACAATTCCTCAGCATAATTGGGAATTCCTAAAACAGGGGCTGTACAAATTGCTTTTTACAACTCATCAACCCCTTCCTCCATGTCTTCAGTCCATTCTATTTTTACAGTATCCACCTGTGTTTTCTTTAAAGCTTGCAAAAGGATCTTGTGTGTGTACTATAATCAAACACCCAGGCTCCAACATAGTTGCATAACACCCAAAACTATTGCAGCTGTTTCACTGTATATGGATTTGAGGTTTTCATAATCGCCCCAGCTCTTTCAGGTGTCAACTTTTTTCCTTCATGTGAAATCAGCTGCCCAATATATAACTTCCCTTCTTGGCTTTATTGTAACTTCTCATTGTCTACCGTATATCCCTTGTCTTATAGAATAGTCAGCAACTGAATATAATCTTGTCTGCACTCATCTTCTGTGGTACTACAAATTAAAATGTCATGGACCTATTGTATCACTGCACTCTTAAGATCAATATTGCCTAAATCCATCTGTAAGACCCTGTGAAATTGATGGGGACCCGCAGTACCCCTGGGGGAGCCTAGTATGTTTCAGTTGAGTTTGTTGAAACGTAAATTACATCAAGTCTTGTGAGTCCTTTTGTAACGGGATCGAGAAAAACTCATTTTTCAAATTGATCACCGTGAAATATTGAGCTTCCACTGGGACAATGCATTTTATCGTCACTGCATAGGATCTAAAGGAAACTCTGCATCTACAATCTGGTTAATTAGTGTCATATCTTGTATAAATCTTCACAACCCTCCTTTAGATTTCTTGATAGGATATTTTTAAGATGTGCATTTAATAAGCGAATGCTAGAGGCTAGAATCGGTACTATCACAACAGAGCGGCAGGATGGTTAGGGATGTGTGTGCATGCGTGTGTGATAATAAGGTTTGGTTCTATTTATGTTGTTATTGTTTTTAATATTGTACATATACCCTGTGCATGATGATTTTAAGATATCACGAATAATGTGGATATTAATGTATATATTGTTTTTAATGTTTTGTATTGTGAAAATTGTACTCTGATGGAGATTTACTTTCTAAATAAAGTCAATGATGATGATGATGATGATTCTGATGGCACCAGAATCCCTTGTTTCATCAATGCTGATATAATCTAAAATATACCTTCAACATCCTCTTGAGAAATGGGGTACTGTTTTGCCTGAGGTAAAATCACTCGTGGTTTAAGCTTTATTTTAACTTCCCCTATTCCCTTTAATAAACCTACGTTGTAATAGCCTGTGTCCAAAGGACACTTGGCAGCTTCTCCAAGTCTCCCTGAAAAAATGCTGGAAGCTGCTGCATTATCACCATTTGTCGTGGGACTTACCTCTTTTCTATCCTTATCCCGTGTGTGATGCTCATAAAGAATACAAGTTCATCATCTGTTTGGTCTTCCCTGAACATGTCGTCATCAGTTGTTTCAGTCAATCTGTGCCCTTCTTCTTCGAGAGCTATTATTGTTCTCCATGGTCTGCCCTCATCATCTACTCCTTTGAGCATTGCCATTTCTCTTCGCACTATGGCTGCTTCTAATTCTATAGGGATAGTCTGTCCTTCC
This sequence comes from Ambystoma mexicanum, assembly GCF_040938575.1. Classification (NCBI taxonomy): domain Eukaryota; kingdom Metazoa; phylum Chordata; class Amphibia; order Caudata; family Ambystomatidae; genus Ambystoma; species Ambystoma mexicanum. The sequence goes on from NC_090936.1 coordinate 543,798,030, forward strand.
TGTTCATCCATAGGTATTCGTGGTCTAAACCAAAACTAATCAGGTATCCTCACAATTTTTCCCACCAAGCCAGGTAGCCATGTCAGTAGAATGCTCAATCCATTTAGAGACATCTTTGGATCTACTGGAATGCCTTGCAGAGTCACTTGCCCTGTGAATGCCAGTATAGATTTTCCGACGTTTAAATAGTGTATTCCAGGAGTGGAGCATACTATTCCATGATCAGTGAATGAAATTGTCATGTTAGGTTTTGTCATCAAATCACTTCCCAAAATATTAACTGGTGTCTGTCATGAATATAACAAAGGAACAGACATGTCACACTCTCCTATGGAGACTGGTAATTCATTAGTAAATGGAATTTGACTCGTAACGGCAGAGAACTCTTGAGCATTAATGGCAATTTTCGGACATTGGATATTTTCTCTCTCATATACATGAACGAGTGGCTCCATGTCTACTAGAAAAGAAAAAGATTTGCCTCCTATCGTCACATCGACCCTTAGTTCCTCTTGGGGGTCTGGTGTTACAGACAGTACTGAACACATGAAGTCACCCTGTGACTTGTCCGTTGTGGGTACAGGCTCATCCCCATCCCTGTGAAAGGAATTTCTCCTACCACAGTGACACCTCCTATTCTGTGTATCAGCACTTGTCCTGTGTTTGCATACTGCTGTGTCTGCATAGGGGCTTGTTGCAACTGCCCTTGTGGTGGATTCGTTTGCAATTGCTGTTGTTGCTGTACCTGCTGTACTCACGGCGCTTGTGTCTGATACAATGTGTGATCTTGGGTGAACCCTTCTCTAATTTGTGTCCTATATGGTTTAGGATAAACGGTCCCCCCTCTAGAAAATTGGCCATTTTGTACATTCCCTTGGCTTCTACATATGTGTACAATATGCACTGTCATCCCACAAGTCCAACATACATGGGGTGCCTGTCTGACAAGTCCCCTTTTGTTATATCCTCCTCGAGTACTCTGATTCTCATTCTGTGTATTCTGAAACCCACCTTGATTATTGTGGAATCCACCTCTGCTTCCTCTATAGCCCATACCTCTGCATCATGGCACAAACCCACCTTGATCCATCGGGTGCTGATTACTCGCCTTCAATGCACCCATTGCTTCCTGCATTCCCAATCCTTCTCCATTTGTCAATAATGCCCCTTCTATGGCAAATTTAGACAATTTCTTCTGAACTAATTTTGCTTCCTCTATTTTCCTAATCTCATCTTTCTTCCTATTTTTCTCTTGTAATAACCGACAATGGTGTACTATCATCACCTGTTTCTCAGCCCACGGTTTCGCTTCCATCCCTATTTATTTCTTCATCTGTCTCTGTACTGGCTCAGGCAACCCATGGCATAAAATGTGGTAAAATAATGCCACTGTGTTTTCCCACGACTTGTGTGTTTCAAGTTTCCATTTCTCCTGAATATCCAGAATGTAAGGAATATGTTCTTCATCTTATGTGTCATAATTGCACCCATATCTGATGTATTGGGGTACTGTACCCTGTGAGCCCTCCACATGTCTCCTCTGCAATTATTAATCAACGCTCCGTCATACTCTGTGTTTTGTGCTTTCACACTTTAATATCCTGCTCTCTTGCATATCTCATCAGGCTATCCCCCAAGAATATATGCCAGGAGACAGTTTATGTCCCCTATGGCAAGTGTGTATCCTCCTGTCATTTTTTCTAATTCATATATCCATTTCCCAGCACCCGAAGTCAAACTCGGGAGCTTACACCTTAAATTATCCTTTTCCATCTGTGGCCATGGGATATACTGTGGTCTTGCTCCCCTTTTTTCAATAAGGGAAACTGCGTGAACCCCAACACATAGTCATCGCCCATATTTAGTCTATCCATAGCAGGGCCGATCATCCCCGTTTGTCTCCTTGTCAGTAAAGACCTTAACCTGCTCAAATATGACAGCGATTCTCCCTTCTCAGTATATGATCATCCTGGGGGATGCTGTGGGATCTGGCGTCCTATCCTTAGGTTCTTCCAGATCCAACCATCTTATTTCTTTATCCATTTGCAGGCTTCCTTCAGGGACGCACACACTCCCTCCGCCTACCTGAAAGGTAAAATCTCTTTCGTCATCTGATATGTCTTGTCCCCAACTAGTGTGACTATTATTTTCTTCGTCTTTGTCTAAGTTCAGTCTGCTTAAGGACAATGCTCTACGTCCATGACTGAACAGATTTTCTTCTTCTCTTTGTGATTGAAATGCTAACGATTGATCCCTCTTCCCTTGGATTCCATACTTGCTATCTTCCTTTAATTCTTGATAGACCTTATCGATCTTTTCTCCAATGCTTTGTGCATAAAATCTTTCTTCGTCTAACATAACTCTAGATGCCCCTGACGTTGCTTCCTTTATCAGAAGGAACTCTTCTATTTTTTCCCATCCTATTTCAGGGCTATTTCAGGACTTGGCACTGCTGGTTCCTTACGAATGAAGCTGCTATCAAGACTCCGACTGTCTTCTTTTTCATTCTATTTCTTCATCTAGTTCTCTTGGTTTTCTTGCATCCCTTCTAATTCTTTGTTCCTCTTGCCTTCATTCTTCTCTCCTTACTCCTTCCCTTTTTTCCTATTCCCTTTGTCTCTGTAATATGTTGCCCCTTAGTTTTGCGCTTCCTCCTCTTCTCTCTTCCTTTCGCTTCTATCCCAATCTTCTATCACTCTCTGTCTATTGTCATACTTTCTTTGTTCTTCTGCCTGTTCTTCTTTTTCGCTCGCTCCTCCTTATATATCTGTTCTTGTCGTTCCCTGCTCTTCCTTCTCTGCTCATCTTCTTTCAGTCTCTTCTCTCATTCTTTGTCCTTTCATTCTTGATCGTCCTTATCATCTCTTTGCCTAATTTCCTCGATGCTTTTTCCATCTATTTTAAGTAATATCTGTCCTCCCATCTATGTGTACTGCATGAGCGCTATCCCGTCAGCTTTATCCTTCTCTCCTTTCCATCTCTTAATCTCCTTATCTATTTCTGTTGACAGATTCAACTGCTCCCTCCTTTCTCCTTTGTCTTGTATGATCTTATAGATCTCTTATTCTCCTCAGGACTATCATTGCTACTATAAGTGGGGGTTTCTATATTGGATTACTTTACCCCTTCGCCACTTTCAACTCCTTTAAAGGATATAACCTTATTTCTTCCATACTAGCACATTTTACTTTGGGTGAGGTAAGGGGAGCTAAAGGCTCAACACCTTCCTCATTACGCTGGCTATGCATCCACTCCTCAGGTGGCGGATCTTACCTTTCTTCCTGATACATATTCCAGAGCTCTAGAATCGCTAATCTTTTCTCTAATGTTTACCCTGTGTACTCAGCGTGCAAGTATGTGCAAGTATGTAGTCATGAGTTGCAATACCGCTTTTGACAATGATCCCCCATGTGGCCATGGCATGAACATTTTATCTGCCATGCCTTTCACCCATTTCGCACTATACTGTTTGAGCTTAAGTACATCAGAGGAGTATCTCCCATAATGATAAGTCTCAATTAACTGTCAATACTTACTAGACTTATGAAATAACCTTTATTCTTTTGCTTAAATCAATACCTTTTCAATGCCTTTAAAACACCAAATATGAGGACTCACCATCAATCGCTGCTCAAGCCTCTAGTTTCTTAAGATATCTCTACCTTTGTGATTGGCACCAATCACTTTGCTATGCTCAATCACTATTGCTCCTCAACTTTTTCCAATAACCTCACAACTTCCATAGCTCTTTAATATTTTTACTCAATAAACAACACACAGACTAGTCGATATTACATATTAATAAACACCATGATCACCTTTTTCTCAGCTTGCCTTTACTTTGTACCCTATACAGGGTTTGAGATGACACCTTAAATAAACCTGTTTATGCGTTTTATGTTTCTGTTCTCAGTGTCTTTCTCATTAAAACATCCTTATATGCAAAAAATACGTCAGACGTGACATCATAGTACATCATACTAAGTGGCAAATAATAGAAAACATAAGAGGGATTGTGATAGGTTCAATGGGAACATCTAAGTATATCTTCTTAGTGGGCTGGGATTGTGATTGGATATCTATTGTTAGGTGGACAACTTATGCCTACCTCTAAAACATGTCATCTTTAACACTATTAAGTACACAGTATATCATTGGCTCTCAAACTATAAGGCCCTTCGTTATATGGCCCTCAATTGGTTGGCATGCTCGTTCCATGTCTGGAACATTCGGTTCATTTAGCAGTACGTAAACTCAGACGCAGGTGCCAGGAAAAGGACTTGACTTTACCTCTGCACCCAATTAGCCCAACATCTCTCATCAACCAAGCTAGACAGATTGTCTTTGAACTTGGCCTTGCAAAGTATTTTTGTCTGTGGGAATATATGGGATTACAGGCTTTCACTATCATTGTTCTAGGAATCCATGGTGAACTTTATTTCCATCCTTGGTTCATGTGACAGGAGACACTATTTGGTCCATTTGGCAGCATTTAAACTCCTTAAATGAGTAAAACTTGGCACGCTTTTTGTTCTTTCTTTGCAATTTAACAATGGATGATGCAGCTTCACAAGTTCAAAGCCTTCAAGAATAAATAATCGACCTTGGCTGCTTCAGCTTTTGATAGCAGACCAGGCAGCCTATCTTTCATTTCCACAAGCTAAGCTTATTCTGGTTATGACACAGTTCTCTGCCTTTCCTCTCCATGGGTGCTGGCTTACTAATTTTAGTCTATTCACTTCATATAGCCAGCTTCTATGAACACTTAGTCTACTTGCGTTGCAGCATCTGTAAAATCATTGAACAATTTCATTTTCTGCAGTGCTTCGCACACATGCAACCTCTTTTCGAATATGAGAAGTTAACTCCATTCATAACTTCATCATCAGTTTCTGTAAGATCCATGTGCTTTCTTTAGCCAATATTCTCGGGGCATCATGCTAGTCTTTCGTGATGTCACCAGCTCCTCTTTTTGCTCCTTTTCATATTATTTCAGATTGTAGTCTCTTCAGGGATACATTTGATAGGGTTTTCTCAGAGGATCTCTTCTCTCAAACCCTCACTGTGGTGTAGTCACAACTGCTAGTGTCAAGCATGGCACAATCTCAGGCTTCCGACATATAGGAGGTAGGGGGCGGGATTTCCTGCAGAGGCATGGAATTGCTCTTCTACATTCCCCCCTCAGCTTAAGTCATCAACCACCTCTTCACTGGTCTCCACATCTTGATATTTCCTCTTGAAAAGGTGCTTCTTCAGAATCCAAATCTTCATCAACCTCCTTAGGGTGCCGGTTGATTAAACATGTTCATCCACACTCCAGGTCAGGAAGTTGCACTGTTAATTCGGATTACAATAGACCCATCATCCGACATACTTTTAATGATTTTTTAATACTGGAAGTTCCTTCAGGTGCTACAGTGCTGGCCTCTATGTATTTTCTGACATCTTCATCAGTCAATTCCTTGGGTACAAACCCAGATTTGAAATTGATCATGATCTTCATTCCTACTGCTTTCTTTGCCGTATTCTTGCATTGAGCAATTATCATCCTATTCACACAGAATCCAAACATCACCATGACCAATATTGCTCCAAGAAACTTGAACATGTTTGCCATTCACTGTGGAATCCATGAGAATATTGGAGCAAACCAACTGTCATCCGTAATGTCGTCTGTCTTGTCTTCCATCTTGTTATGCAGGTTTGTTAGCAACGTTATGGCCTCTGTCAAGGTGCCATTCTCGTCATTGTGAGAAGGTATGAATGTACCGTATGATGGCCCGATTTTGGCGCAAACTCCTCCTATTGCTGTGATCATCTCAAGGACATATCTGTTACGCAGGGTCATTAGTTGTACGGCCCTCAGCTCTTGCTTGCTAGCATTGAATGCCTTTATGGTGGTGTTGGTTGTCTGCAGAAGCTTCCATCTCCTAATTTGCAACCATTTGGCAGTGCCCATCGTCTGGATCCCAGGCATGAATATAGTCAAAAATATTGAAGCAGTCTTGCTGAACAACCTGTGTTCATAAGGAATGGAGTCAAATGTTTCTATTGACTTGTCTGAGAAGTAATTTTCTCATCATGTTCAATTGAGAAATTCAAGCGATCTTCTTTTTCTCAAATGGGCATATACTTTCTGAAATTACTCTCCATGGGTCCTGGCTTACTTATTTAATGACACTGATGTACAGTTTCAATACAATGGGGGCTTCGCCTGCAGTCTATTCAGTACATATAGCCTGCTTCTATTACCAGTTAGTCTACTGCATTTCAGCATTTGTACAATCATTGAACAGAGACATTTTCTGCAGAGCTTCACACACGTGCAATCTACTTTTCGCAAATGAAAGTTTACTCAATTCTTAACTTCGTCATCAGTTTCTGTAAGATCCATGCACTTTCTTCAGCCAATATTTCAGGGCGTCACGCTTCTCTTTCGTGATATCACCAGCTCCTCCATTTTCCTCCTTTTCATATTCTTTCAGGGATTTCCTCCCTCAGAGTGTCCTCTCTTCGGGGATACATTTCATAGGATTTTCTCAGAGGATATCTTCTCTCAAACACTTGCTGTGCTATAGTCACAGCTGCTGGTGTCAAGCATGGCAATATCTCAGGCTTCCAACATATCTTCCTTCCTTGTACCCTGACATCGGTCAGATCACTTCAAAGTCCACCACTGAGCAACCAACAGGCTCTGACACACACTTGAGACCCAGGAAGAGGAGGAGTCCCTAACATCCTAAAGTTGAAGACAATCACCGTAAACATTACAAACACTAGAGACTGAGACTTTGTTGAGACCAATAGGAGAGAACCCCAAAGGCACCAAAAGAGGATTCATGACAGGCATTTTTATTTTGTAATCCTTTTTGTGTTTCAATTGAACTGTACATTCCATCCATCAGTTGTGACATTGCATTAAGCTGAGAAATGAGACTGGATCAGGATTGACAAGAGTATAGAGAACATTTCTTTGGACACTATTTTACTGCCCCAAGAGATACATCAATTTGTATCTACTGATCACACCTTTGAAAATAACCATACTGAAAAAATGAGTTTGCTACAAGCATTGCAAGTCTGTTAAGCACACCCTTTTAAGTTGTTTTTAAGTATCAATACATGCCAAATGACACATGTCAGTTTCATTGCTGTTTCATTGCTGGTGGTATTAACATCAATTAACATTGCCAAATTTATTTCTGAATCATACCTTATGTATTTCTAAATCATACCTTTCTCCCGCATTTCTACATTGTGACTTTGAAGCTGGAGACAGTTTAGAAGCAACTAAACTATTTATTTTATTTATTTTACTGAACATTTGTGAGGCACTTTATACAGAAGAATTGTGTTTGCCACCATGTTTCTTAAGACCAAATCAGTTATCACATTATCTGAAAATCAACAAGGCCTTAAATCCATAGACATTGAGGTTTATGTCTTCTACACGCAGCAAAAGGACCAAACTCAATGTCAAAAGTGATCAATTTCTGACATCTGATTCAATGTTTGTTTGCTCAATTAAAAATGCTATTTACCCATACCATTCTAACATCCTAAATTAAATTAATGTTGTCATGTTTTTTCTGTGTCATCCAAGCACATCTGCAAGCTGCAGAAATGAAAGAAGACAATCAGACCTCTGTGACTGAATTCTTCCTCCTTGGCCTAACTGATGATGCAAGACTGAAGATCCCACTCTTTTTGCTCTTTCTTTTAATTTTCATTGCCACTCTGATGGGCAACCTTGGAATCATGACACTGATCAAGATCTCGCCTCATCTTCAAATGCCAATGTACTTCCTCCTAAGTAATCTGTCCTTTGTTGACCTGTGCTACTCTTCCAATATCATGAAAACACTTCTTACCAACTTCCTCTACGAAAGAAAGTCAATTTCACTTGTAGAATGTGAAATACAGCTCTTTTTATTTGTTTGCACAGGAAGTACGGATGTTTTTCTCCTGGTGGCCATGGCTTATGATCGGTACATTGCCATCTGCAAGCCACTGCTTTATACAGTCATTATGACTAAACAATCTTGCATTTCCCTTGTACTTGGAACATACTTAATTGCATTCTTAAATGCTATGACAGTCACCATGTTTACCTTAAGGTTGTCTTTCTGTGGCCCAAATAAAATCACACATTTCTACTGTGACATTCTTCCACTTCTAAGGCTCTCTTGTTCTGATACATCCCTTAATGAGGCACTTCTGTTTTTCTTTTCTGGTAGCCTCATGGTAGCATCCCTTGTTATGATTCTCATCTCATATACCTACATTATTTCAACCATCCTAATGATTCGTTCCACCGATGGGAGACAGAGAGCCTTCTCAACCTGCTCCTCACACTTCTCCTGTGTCCTTTTGTTCTTTGGGACACTCATATTCACCTACCTACGGCCTAGCTCCAACACATCTTTGCCCCAAGAGAGAGTGGCTTCAGTGTTTTACACTGTTGTAATTCCAATGTTAAATCCCATTATCTACAGCTTGAGGAACAAGGAGGTCAAACTAGCACTGAAAAAAAACATAGGAGTGGCATTTTGCAAATGAGAGATACATAGAACTCTAGTGGCAAATCTGATGTCCTCATCTACACATTTCTAACGCTGACCTCTGCAAAGGATAAGGCACATTTGGGATTCTGGATATATATTCAATTATCCATGTGCGTCTGAAAATGTTATTATTTAAAATCAACATTGCAGGGCATTTTCTAGTACAGTCCTAAATAGAGCTCTTTACCAACTTCCTCTTCAACTTCCAACTGGGCCCCACAAACCAAACAGCTCAATGTAGAGCACCAACTCCATAAAATGCTAATGTTGTAATAAATGTTCTCTGCGGGGAAGTTCATAGCACCTTGGTGTTCATTCTGTGAAATAGAAACTTCCTGAATAACCAGGAATAGTTTAGGATGGTATGGTATGGTATTGTCTCTTTTTAAATCACCTATTCACAAAGTAAGTCTTTCAAAGGGCTCAAGGAGTGAGGGAACAAGGAGAAACACAACAGTCATTCAGAGCCCTTGAATTTCCAAACAATACAAGTCTGCATGAGCAGAGTGGGTGCATGAAACAAGTGCAAATAATACAATTAACAGTGTAGATAACAGCAAATAGGTCTGATGACGATTCTGAGTTTTTCCAAGTGCACTGAGGCGCCACCATGCAAGGAGGGGTGACAAAAGAAAAACAGATAGACGATCTTCAAGGCATGGTGCATTCATATTGTGAAAGTGCGCAGACAGGTGCAGGAGAGAGAAGGAGGGGGGACAAGTGCAGAGGGCAGGGGTGTGGGGGAGGGGACCAAGTGAGCCCAGTCCATCGGAAGCTGGGGTAAATGCTGAGAGATGCCACTCGCATGGGTCATTGACCGAGTGCAGTAACGATGAGGCAAGTGCAAGGCCCAGAGGCAAGTATGTGAGGGCTGGTGATGGTGCAAGGGACCTATGAGACTCTGAGGTACACCAGGCGGTCAGTCAGCAGGCTGCATGGAAAAGGAGGGAGAGAGGGAAAGAGCGGACAGAAAGGTTTGCAGGGTAGAGGGAGAGAGAAAGAAGAGGAGAAGAGGAATGTCTTAAGGAGTTTCTAGAACTTAACTCGATCAGGCTCAAGACAGAGTATGGCAGGGATGCTATTCCAGAGGGAGGCCCCTGCTGAGGATAAAGATCTCCCTCCAAATCTTTGCTTGGACAACTGGCTCACTCGCAGAAGGTTCGAGGTAGATGGGCGGAGGGCTCGAAATGGACAATATTTAGGTATTGTTGCAGATAGGTAGGTCCCAGGCCCCAGAAAGCCTTGTGGACAATCCAGAGGGTCTTGAACTTGATACTTGCAGCCACGGGGAGCCAGTGGAGGGATTTTAGCGCCACATAGATGTGGTCCCTGGGCTTCAGGATAAGGATAAGTCTGGCGGTTCTGTTCTGGATGAGTTGCAGAGGACGCAGAGCAGAGGCAGGGAGATTGAGAAATAGCCTATTGCAGTAGTCCTGACTTGAGAAAACCAGGCCTCTGGAAACAGAGAGCCACTGGGGAAAGTGAGAAAAGGAAGAGTACATCTGAGGAGGTGTATCTGTTAGTTGGACTTTTTAGATATGTCCGAAATGTGAGTGGAGAAGGAGAGAGTGGAGTTGAAGAAGACCCCAAGGTTTTTTGCTTCACAGGTGGAAAAGCGGGAGCAGGAGTCCCAATGAGAACGATCTCAGTCAAAATGTCGGATAACTTAGGATAGTTTGCTGCTAACTGGGTTTGCAAATGTTTTAACTGATATTGCTAAGTGAGACTTGTATATTGTGAGAGATAGCTGAGGAAGTTTGCAATCTTGCATGGAGATTTAATACTATTTAAACATAAGAAAACTGTGAAGTGGAGGTGCTAGGATGCTTCATATGGCCTACTAATGATAATTAATTCAGGGAGCAAAGGTTGCATTCACACTGCACAAGAATCACAAAAGTCCATGAGTAAATTGCATGTATTTAATTGATTGTAGGTCAGCCTGACACGTGTTTCGAGCTATGTGCTCTTTGTCCGAGACTGAACACATCATATGAAAATGAGTTGTAAAACCACATCAAAATAATGTTTCCATTGCGGTAACACACACCAAAAGACAGTTCAGCAGGGCAGAGAACCATAAACTGCATGACAATTCATTTGGGTTTGTGCAGATAAAAAACAATAAGAATTTCGGAATTATACATTCACAGAAACATAAAATGTTACCCATCCATGTAAGTATTGCATATAATACAAAAAGGATAGCAGGTGGCCGAAATGCACACAAAGATGAAGAGGTGGAAGAGATGGGTAGGGGAAAAACAAACACGAAAAATTTAAATTACTGTTTGTAAACAAATCATACATGGTTCATTGTGCGCGCTGTATCCAAGCCTTGAAAGAGCCTCATTGTATATAATAATAATAAAGGGAGTACACCTTGTGTAGTCTTGGTGTCAATCTATACCACAAAAGAAGCCATCACTGGTTATATACAATTCTAACTAAAGAGTGGCTTAATATAAATACTGCCAATTGCCAATTGCCGAGTGACCATGGGCGCACTTATTCTGCAAGCTGTCATCTTAAAGTAAATAAAACAAACAATACTAATTAGATTAGACACCCTTTGGGTTTTAAATTGCAACCAAACTCATATTGATACATTTAAATTGCACATACCTATATAAACCGCTGTTGTGTGATTCCATTCAATAGGTAATGGTAATTACTGCATTCGTGCAGCATTAGTAAACAATAACCGTCCAAATGTGTATCCACATGTGTAGCCATCAAATCCATGATTTCCATGCACACAAAAGTAAAAGAAATGCACGCTCTGTTAGCTTAATTGGTTAATACCATTATTATCAACACCTAATGTGTGAGGATAGACCCCATTAGACCACCAGGGGTCATATAGAAAGACTCTTTACTCACCCAGCCTTTCGGTGTGTGATCCCTTCTGATGCAACTCCATTACTGCTTGCTGGCTTGCCTATATCCAATGCATGGTGCAGGCTAGTGAAAACACACCTGTGTGCTCAAGAGGCTGCCATGTTGGATGAGTAATTCTGATCTCAAGAGTAATGCCACACATATATAAAACACTCAATAGTGGTAGCGGATATGTACCCCAATCTGATAAATAGGAAACAATGTTTTCTTGTTGCAATGGAGGCTGTGTTAGCCTGAAAAAGAAAAATAAACACCAATATCGGAACGCGCATTACACCCTACTTTTAAGCGTGACTAACCATTCTGTTTCCTGTCAACATACCAGTTCAATTTCAACGCTAGGTAGCATCAAATGTGCTTGAAACCTGGTAGTTAATGCTGCTCTTGCAAAAACCAGTCAGAGCGCACACACATGCCCATACTGCAGATGTATATGTAATACTGGCACTGAGTATTCAAAGCATTGACATTACTCTATTTCTAGTGAAGTACTGACTGTTAACTATAAAATATGAGGTCTTGCATCTCCAAAAAAACACCAATAAGAGTATGCAGGGTGGTGTCCAATCAGGAACTAATAATTAAGGTGGCAGACAAAGGGTGAAACGTGGTGATTATGAACAAGGGAGGCTATATCACAATGGGACTTGACCACTTGAATACCACTGGGTGCTATCAGGCATTACCAACTAACCCCCTCCAAAATCTACAAGCAACAGTTGATAACTTAGTGAGCAAATGGCACCGTAAAGGTACATTGACAGATGTTGAAAAACAGTACCTGATGGTGGAAGGACCAGTGATGCCCACTGTCTACTTCCTTCCTAAAATACGTAATCCTTTTGCAAGAATTCCAGAGGGCAGACCCATTGTGAGTGAAGGCTGGGGCATTATGGAACCTATTTCCATTTACATTAATGAATGTCTGACACCATTGGTCGCTCGCACTCCCACATTCGTGAGAGACACGATGCATGTCTTACAGATTTTTGATGAATTACCATTCACTTCCAACCTTATGTTGGTCACATTGGACGTGAAGGCTCTATATACATCTGCCATGCAATAAGTTAGAACTATCTAACTTAGATGATTTTGATATGTACAGCAATATGTTTGATCAACAACAAATCAATAGATGAAGAAATGATGATTAAAGGTTTCTGTTAAGCAAACGTGTAATGGGTTATTAACTCAATGAGGTATAACCTTGGAATGTATTTTATACACTGACTAAATTGATTATACCCCCCCAATTTTTTTGTTTCCTCTTTTTTGTTTCTGCTTCCTTAAATGACACATAAATGGCCATTAATGGATGTATGTTATATGTGTATCCACATTGTTTAGTGATTGCGTTGCTTTCAGATGTCTGGCTTGAAAAAGACTGTGTTGGTCAAAACACATGTCAGCAAAGTGTAGCAACCATTGGCAAAGTGTAGTAATTACTGCTATACGCTATCTCATATTGTAGTGGATTGTGTTAATTAAATTGGATAAAAAACACATATACAACTTGTATTTGTAAGGTGTGGTAACAATATTCTGCATATTAGTTTGGAACAAGTACATTAGACATTGCCACGCTTTCTTTAAATTTGTATACTCTTATGCAGGGGTCAGCCTAATAAGTGCCAGGATCTGCAGCTATTCCCATCTATTTGTATAGTAACATTTTGATCAGCAACCAAAGTGCTTAAAACTACCTGGTTCAGACTCTGCTACCTCTGTTGATGTTTTGTAAAAGCAAGAGTTTGTGAATGCAACCTCAAGAATGTGTGTACAGTGTGGTTAGTAGTAACCACAAAACCCTAAAGAGGATACCAGAGTACTTGATTGTATACATATTTAAGACATGGCACGTGTCTAATACTCACACAAAATGACCATTCATATCTATTTAGGAGAAATGAGAAGTTGCCTGAGAAACGGGTAAGTGCTCAAACCTGTTCTTGAATCTGAATCCAGAATTGACGTTTTTTTATTGTGAGGCTCAATAGGGTGATTTGAATCTTTAGAATAGAGTTCAGAAACTTCAAATCTCCAAATGTGCACTTCTGGATTCTTTTGTAAGCTGGCTATTGGAGGGTAATTGAGCAGGGTGAGCATGAAGCGCTGTAAATGTGTGTTGGAGTTTTGGGAAAGAGAGTTTTTGAAGGGAGGGCTGTTTTTCTTTGACCTCTTTATCCGCATTGTACCCCTTTGTTTAATGTTTTCTATTTGTAGGCATCCCTTTGTCACTCCACCTTGTTTGCATTAGTTTCTTCTCAAAATACAAAATACAGCAATTCCCATGTCCTATGTTCCTCTTCACATTAAAAATATGAAACAAATCAAAACATGTTCCCCTTTCCTCATCACTTCCTAATTCTGTGACCTGCATATGCATCCATATTTATTGTAGTTTTGGGAAGACCAAAGCTCATCAGAGTGGACAAAGATGTTTACTTCTTGTCTGAGGACAATGCAGTGCAGGCCATGGAGGAGTCAGGTGGGGCAGTAGTGGTTCTGTGGGGTTGGGGTTGCAAACACAGGGCTTTTAGGAACAGCAGCAGGCAGAGGAGGTGTGCATAGCACATTAGGCCTTGTCTCTGCCATAGTGAAATGGCTTGGTACAGGAGGGAGATGCAGGCAAAGTGAAATGGGGTTGACAAAGGTAGAGGCAGGGTCAGTGAGGTAAGGGCATGGCAGAAGAGGGGGATGCAAATCCACTAAAAAGATATTGCAAGTGCATAGTGAGGTCGTTGCTGTGCCCCTCATGAATGAAGAGGCATCCGTTGTTGCAGGGATACTGGAAGAAGACTTGTACATTTGTAGCTGCTATGCCAACACCTATGCCCAGACAGAAGATGTAAATGAGTAAAGCTGATGGAAGATTTGGGTGCAGCTGAGTAAGTGGGAATTCCCAGGTGAAGTCTTGTTCACAGCATAGCTGCCTGTGCCCCTGTAAGAAGTGGTGCATGTGGAGGAACATGATGAGACTCAGCCAGTGCCTCCCGTTGCAAAAAGCGGGAAGGTTGCTACAATAATCACTGGGAACATTCCAGTAGGTATTTGTATCTTGTATTTATTCATATTCATAAATATGTTTAATACATATGGGAAAAAAGTTAGCAAACATAAATGTGAAATAATATCAGAAGAGAAATCAATTGCTAAGAAGAGCAGAGAGGAAATAGGATTCAAGACAGGAAAAAACAATGTGTAAAAAGGGAGAAGAATGAATGGATAAAGGGGCGAGTTCCAATGCTTAGGAACTAAGAGAGAGAAAGAGCAAAAACGAGAAGAAGCACAGAGAGGTTTAGAAACTGAGAGGGACTGAGAGTGAAGAGATTGTGAAAGAGAATATAACATGATGTGAGACGAGAGGTAATGAAGAGCAAGACCATGGACACACTTTTAGACGATGCAGAGGAATGGAAGTGAACATGGAAGTAGAGCAAAGAGAGAAAGCAATAGAAAAAATGGATGGCAAAGAACATAGAAAGAGTAAGGACAGAGCAAGCAATGAGTCGTAAGAGGAGAAGAGAGGTGACCGAACAGGAGAGATGAGCAATAGTCAAGACAAGAAAATATTGGAGCCTAAATAAGACTTTTAGTAGCATGAAATGAGATAAAGAATGGGTGTGATGAATATGTAAAGATGGATGCAACATATACAAGCAGTGTTAGAGATATGTATGGAAAAACAAAGGGAAATATTGAAAATAGCACAACGTTTTCAGGTGGTTGTGAAGAACAACAGAAGGGAGGGAGAAAGAATAGAACACAGGGAAATACGGTAGGAGGAAGGGACGATGCCAGAGAAAAGAGAACAGACGGAGAAAGCAAAAATGCATCCGGGTTGGTTAGCAGACAAACAGGTAGATTCAGTGGAAAGAAGAATGTGAAAGAAAGAAGAGAAAGAGAAAAGATCTGTGGGTCTGCATACAAATGGCATGAGAGATTTAAGGATGTGATGAGAGCGGAAAGAGGGATAATATAGCATGCAAACAGAAGCAGCCCAAGAACAGAACCCTAGGGAGCACTGTAAGGGAGGAAGGGTTGTCTGGGCCCCCCTACATTATGGGTGAAGTGTACGTTATGTTCATACAATGGTTGGAGACGTTCCCTTGTCTGAGCCCCGGAGATGGGTGCGAGGAAGCCATCGAATGACACCTATCCAATGCACCTTGCACGACCCCAGAGACTCCCATTTTTTATTAACTTCAACTCCTTCTTTGACTAGGCTGCTCTTGAAACTCTCAGAGGCAAGGCGAGCCTACACCTCTCCCCTGTCCAGCACCACGCACAGCCATCCCGACAACCCCGACAACCCATGCCTCCTCTCCACTATCTGCGCTGTGGCTGTCCTATTCTCACAGAAGCTTGGGCACTGTATTTCTCTTCTTCCTCTGAGATCACTGCCCTGTGTGTGACCTGGCCGGAGCTAGGCCCATGGAAACCATTTGTCTTCACACACCTGCTCCTGCTCCAACAAGCCCCCACAGTTAAGAGTTACTTAAACCCCTCATTCCTTTGATGTAGCAGGGGTGGGACCACATAGGCCACCCTCGATTGCCCCCATATAACTAATCTTGAGCAAATATATATTCTTCATGTCCTAGCAAATTCCGACACCCTTGTTTGATACTTGAGGCCCCTGATAAATGTGCCCCAACAGTACACGCCAAGATAAGGCACCTGGACCACCGCACCCCTGCCCCACTCTGGTCCAGGTCAAGATTATATACCTATTGCTACAATTTATAGACAACAATGTGTTATGATGAGTATTTGTGTGTCATATTAAATCTTACATGCCCATAATTGCTGTGAAGCTTAGATTAGTTAGAATTATATTTGTGAGGACACGGCTTGACCCTTCGCCCCTCCCTGATGAGCCCATCTGCCCCACACGCCAGCCAATCCAGAACAATTATACAATGTATAATGTCTTGCTCAACTAAACTAATGAAATGTATTTGTATAACCCTTATAACGCATGTCATAGATGATGCGTTTTGGACTTATAATGTGATTATCCTGTATTGTTGGCAGAGCGCTCTCAGAGCAGCAGAGTCCTCTGCATGCCTCATCTTATTTTTATAAAGATATCCTTGACTCACTCACACTCTCTCCTGGTCTCATTCCCTACTGGGGTGTGTCCACCAGTGTCTATTTCTCTGATATATTTTATTTGTACTTTTGGGGAATTACCACTTTCAGTACCATAGCAGAAGAGATATGACCAATGTACAGAAACAGTGTAATAAAGGGAAGCTAGAGAATAGTGAAAATTAGGATAGTCCACTGTGTCAAAAGCAGCAGATAAGTCAAGGGGCCTCATTACCACCCTGGAGGTAACCATGCCGCTTTTTGCAGCATGTCTACCTCCATTCTGGGTTCCGGGTCCGGGTTGCCTAAATGGGGAAATACCGGGCCATTCCGACCTTGGAGGGCCCGGTATTTCCCCATTCAAGGAACCCGGACCCGGTCCATCCCATTCCCATTTGGGCCCCCATAGGACTCAACAGGAATGGGGAGCATGCTAACAACGGGCCCGTTAATGACAGGCCCGTTGTTAGCATGCTGGACCGCTCGCGGGACCCGCTAAGGACGTCTGGTAAAAACAGGCGTCCTTAGTGGGTCCCGCGAGCGGACCTCGTAATGAGGCGGAAGGGGGTTAACGGGGACGGCAGCTCTAAAAGACCTTGTTAACCCCCTACTGCCTTCCTCGTAATGAGGCCCAAGGAGAATAAGTATAGTAGAACGTTTATCATGTCAAACTGAGAGTGTAGAATTGGGCAAGTGAAGAAGAGCTGTTGAAGTATAATTAGAGGGACAAAAACCAGACTAAAAGGGAGGAAGTAATGAGTGCACTTTCAAGTAAGAGGAGACTTGAGATAGAAAGACCATTCAAGTAGTTTAGAGAGCAAGTGAAGAAGAGAAATAAGTTGAAAATTATAGGGCAGTGTAGGATCCAAGGACACTTTTTCAAGTTTGAAAGAAAAGGGAAGTTAGGCAGTAGAGAGAGACAGATAAAAACGGCAGGAAAGATATGGGCTGCAGTGGGGCAGAAAAAGGAATGAGGGAAGAAGGAATAGAATCGAGAGGGGAGGCAGTTTGATGTGCACAAGAAAGGGAACAGGCAGTAACAGAGTCAGTGAGGAAGACGAAGGAAGACGGACAAGGAGAAAAAGAGGGAAGCGATCAATGAGAGCGGGCGGGCAGGGAGAAGAGAAGGTATGGGTAAGTGAGGATCTTAAAGTAGGGTTGCAGAATCCAGCCCTACCTACCACAAACCCAACATGATAATGGGTGTCACATTACTTTAAACATTAAACAGAACTGATTGTCCAGGGAGAGGAATGCACCACGAGGACAGCCTCTGGAAGAAAAGAGAAGAAGAAATTGCAAATTGGGTATCACAACCATGCAGATCTTTAGTTGCCAGTGACGTGGAAAATTACAAACTGCATGTTTTGCACAGCAGCATGGATCTCGCCACTGGTTTCACCAGCAAATCATCCTCCAACGGTGCCAGTGAGGTGCGTGCTGAGGATTCTTGGATGCAGAATCTCATTGAAAGCAGCCTTTGGAGCTCAAATGCGAGTGCCAGCAGCACATTGAGCATCAGTAGATGTGTGGTGAAGAAAATCTGGGCAGGAGTCCTGCTTATTTTTTGTGACCTCAGTAGCGGTTCTGCACAGTTACAAAGTCTCATTAAAACCGGATTATTTCCAATCTCTGGCAACGCCTTAAACATGGCAGATGCTAGATTAGCCCTCTGCTAAAGCCATTCAAAGTTAAAGGTGTAACTAAGCCATGTGGCATAGATTCAAAATTACAGGTTGTAATTTCTGAGAATCTCCCCACACTTGGTCCCCAGGTTTTCCTGCAGTCGTCCGTGTATTTTCCCTGCTGTATGGCACTGACATCTAACAGTGTAATTTCCTTAAAGAACAGGATATGGAGTGAATTAGAACGGTTTTGCTCTGCCACATAACAACACTGTTCTAATTTACAACAGTCTTCAGAATCAGACCATCTGGTTCCGAATCTGAGGCCTAGCAAATACGCTGCATTATTGCAGCATCCCTCTCCTTAAAACTTTCTTTGCCATTCTTAGCATGGCAGGAGTAGGGGGGGGGTTGTTGTGGTGAGGTAAGCATGCACAGAGCACATAGATTGACAAATCCACAAATCATATACACATTTCTACATTATCAACAATCTTGCCGAGTATATTGCTCCTCGGTGACACGGGACATTAGAAATGTGGCACAAACATCAAGAGAAAGAGTGGTTTCTTAGGACACGGCACAAACATTATTTTGGTTTTCAATAATGTTAATAACATTAGTGCGTTGACATATATTTGATTGGGGTGTCTTGCATGTTTATTAATCATCTGGAATTGTAGTCACGTGTTCTATGATGCTGGAACTGATATCTGCTTCAGAGCTGCTTGCTTCTCCATCCTGTGGACAATTTCTGATTTTTTTGTAAATCCAGGTGAAAAAAAAACACTGTTTTACAAAACAGATCCTGAACCCTTTGTTTTTTAAGGGTCTTTCTTGTCCTCCAGCAGCATCTCCTGCAGTGCATGTCAATAGCATTGTTTTATGTCAGCACTTAGTGTAAAGGCAGCGGAATACCCGGGCTGGTCATTCCATGCATGTAGTGCTCCTGGTTTTGGGATCTGACAAGAAATAAAGCATGGATTTTACGCATTATTTAAAAGTAGCCACTTTCGGTTTTCAACTGAATCTGGAGCAATTTTGAAAAGTGTTGTTCTACCAGAACACATGCTAGATGCTCCCATATCTATAGCTGTTGAACCCGATGGTAAACAAATGTGTGACTTTATGTATCCTCTTCTGTGCCTAAACAATCATGTGCCATTGTGAAGCCTCTCCAATACTTTAAAAAAAACAGATTAATGAATGTGATTTTGATTCTCTTGCATCCCGAAAGAATCATGTGTCAATGTGCATGATTTAATTTCTCTTCTTCTAAGACCACACACGTCAATTGTTGGTGTCATTAATTAATGACTCTTTTTGGGTCATTAATTAATTTGATTTGCCATTTCCTAGGCCCAAAATATCACATGTCTGTAAATGTGATGTCTACTCTCCTCCCCCCAATAAAACCACATTTCCTTTCCTGCACTCAGACAAAATCAGAAGTCAACGTCCATGATCATGTCTCTTCCCCTGCACACAAAAAAAGGTGTCAATATATATGATTTGCTCTCTCATCTTTTGAGCCCACATTATCTGTTTTCAATGTGTAATTTTAGAGCTCGCCAAAAAAACGTGCCAGCTTGAATGATTTCTTCACTCCTGCCCTCAAAATTATCACGGGACAATATTGTGATTTCATTTGATTATATTTCTACTAAGCAACAGAAAATCATTCTCTGTGTGTGATTCCCCTTTTCTTGTGCATGAAAATCTCCCATGTCAATGTATGCTTTGATTTCTTTTCACCTAAACAAAATTGCCCTTCAGTAGATGCAATTTGATTATTCCACTCAGGTGCACAAAAACATTCTTGTGTCAAAGTGGGATTTTATTTTCCCTCTCCCCCAGCCAGCAAAGCCATGTCAATAAGCGTGACTTTGTTTTACTTTCCTTTGTCCAAAAAAGGCATGTGCCAATATGTGATTTCTCCTATCCTGTGCTTGAAGGAAATCATATGGTGATGGAAGATATTTGATGTATCCCTTACTCCACCCAATACAAATCATGTGCCGATGAGTGTGATGTGATTTCTGCTTTCAACGAGCTTTTTTTTCTCCTCTACTCTATCCTGAAAACAATAATTTATGTTTTTGATTAGATTTGTTGCACCCTAATACATGTCAGTCAGTCAAAGTGTATGATTTCTGATCTACTGAGCCCAAAATAAGGCCAAAATGTTTTATTTGACTTCTCCCATTTTGTATCCAAAAAATCATGAGCCAATGGGCCTGATTTACAAAAGCCTTTTTAAATAGCAAATCCCCATTGGAAGATGATTTGTAAATTAGGCCCATTAAAGTGTACCTTAACCTTTACAGTGCCCAAAAAGACAATGGGCCTCATTACAACTGTGCCGGTCCAGAAACACCAGTGCCGGTAAGCCTACGGCACCAGTGTTTCCGGACCAGCACAGTACGACTCTGCGGGCGGCTGCGGGCCCGCCCGCCAGGGTCAGACCTTGTGGGTGGAACGTCACCCGCCTGCAGAGCTTCACGTAAGCACCAGCACCGTTGTTAACGGTGCCAGTGCTTCCCTCGTCCCCATTCCCATTGAGTCTTAAGGGACTCCATGGGAATGGGGACTTACAAAATTACTGGCCCCTGACTTCCTGGCCACCGGGGTCGGAATACCACGGTGTTACCGGGAAGTCAGGCACTGATAATTCATTACGGGTCCGGCAGCTACCTGCCGGTTTTACCAGCACGTTTACCGCCAGACCTGTAATGAGGCACAATATGTCTGATTTGACATTCTATCTCCCTTTGCCTACAAAAAATACATTGTCAAGGGGTGACTTGATTTTTGCTCACAAACGCCCAAAGAAATCATGTGTAAATGTGTCATTTTTCCTTTCCTATGCTCAAAAATGCAACATATTAAATGTGTTTGATATCTCCTCTACTGCACCCCAAAAAGACCATAGGGCCTCATTACGCATACCTCTCACTGCACCCACAGTCATGAATCACCACTGTAAACGTTGCTTTGTTTCGATAATCGATTATTATCCCCATTCATGTCTCCCCACAATGTTTATGCTGATATTCCTTTGCAGCTAGGTACATGTGGCGCGACTTCACCAACACAAGCAACCTTGTCCCACCTTACCTCAGGCTTTAGCCCACTTTCATTGTCACTGCCGTACCCCCACCAAATTGCTCTCCTGCCTACCCACTGGATCTCGCACGCCAATCGTGCTTCGAGGCGACACCTGCAAGTGGAGCATTGCACTAATTGCCAATACAGGTTTGGCTATTTTTGCTACGCCCTATCGCATACCTGCACATTCTATGACAACTTGCGCATGCACACCAGACGTAGCCCCTCGGATACGAGGCACAGCTTTCCTCTGTGCACTTATACCATCTCTTACTATGATTTTCAAAGCACTTCACATTTTTCCTAACTGTTCTCTAGTTGTCACATTTCTTCTCTCCAATTATGGATCGGGAGAACACTAGCTATAAACCAGGGAATTATTCAACTACCTACTTGACACGGCAGCCTGTGCGGTGCACCTGAACCGCATCTTGCCTATAACTACATACTTGACATGATTTGCCTGTCCAATCTGATTGTGCCTATAACTGTATACCTGATGTAGCCCCCAGCACCAAGAGGCGCAGCTTTGCCAGTATATGCACCTAACTGATGTGTCTCTCCAATCAGACTTTACCTATAACAGTATACCTGATGTAGCCCCCAGCACCAAGAGGCGCAGCTTTGCCAGTATATGCACCTAACTGATGTGTCTCTCCAATCAGACTTCACCTATAACTGTATACCTGATGTAGCCCCCAGCACCAAGAGGCGCAGCTTTGCCAGTATATGCACCTAACTGATGTGTCTCTCCAATCAGACTTCACCTAT
Organism: Ambystoma mexicanum; assembly: GCF_040938575.1. Lineage (NCBI taxonomy): Eukaryota > Metazoa > Chordata > Amphibia > Caudata > Ambystomatidae > Ambystoma > Ambystoma mexicanum. The sequence continues at coordinate 543,820,096 of NC_090936.1, forward strand.
AACTGTATACCTGATGTAGCCCCCAGCACCAAGAGGCGCAGCTTTGCCAGTATATGCACCTAACTGATGTGTCTCTCCAATCAGACTTTACCTATAACTGTATACCTGATGTAGCCCCCAGCACCAAGAGGCGCAGCTTTGCCAGTATATGCACCTAACTGATTTGTCTCTCCAATCAGACTTTACCTATAACTAACTGTATACCTGATGTAGCCCCCAGCACCAAGAGGCGCAGCTTTGCCAGTATATGCACCTAACTGATTTGTCTCTCCAATCAGACTTCACCTATTACTGTATACCTGATGTAGCCCCCAGCACCAAGAGGCGCAGCTTTGCCAGTATATGCACCTAACTGATTTGTCTCTCCAATCAGACTTTACCTATAACTGTATACCTGATGTAGCCCCCAGCACCAAGAGGCGCAGCTTTGCCAGTATATGCACCTAACTGATTTGTCTCTCCAATCAGACTTTACCTATAACTGTATACCTGATGTAGCCCCCAGCACCAAGAGGCGCAGCTTTGCCAGTATATGCACCTAACTGATTTGTCTCTCCAATCAGACTTTACCTATAACGTTATACCTGATGTAGCCCCCAGCACCAAGAGGCGCAGCTTTGCCAGTATATGCACCTAACTGATTTGTCTCTCCAATCAGACTTTACCTATAACTGTATACCTGATGTAGCCCCCAGCACCAAGAGGCGCAGCTTTGCCAGTATATGCACCTAACTGATTTGTCTCTCCAATCAGACTTCACCTATAACTGTATACCTGATGTAGCCCCCAGCACCAAGAGGCGCAGCTTTGCCAGTATATGCACCTAACTGATTTGTCTCTCCAATCAGACTTTACCTATAACAGTATACCTGATGTAGCCCCCAGCACCAAGAGACGCAGCTTTGCCAGCATATGCACCTAACTGATTTGTCTCTCCAATCAGACTTTACCTATAACGGTATACCTGATGTAGCCCCCAGCACCAAGAGGTGTCCGGTCAAAGTGTCGAATAGATTGTTTCGAAATACAATAGTTTCGAAACAAAATGACTGAAAAAAAGTCGAATGCCTTTTTTTAAAGTATTTTTTTTTTGCTTTCGTATAGGAAAAAAAACTGGTTTTTACACTAAAAACAGGGGTTTGGGGGGGAACACCCCCCCCCCCCTCCAACAACAAAAAAAAATGTACCTTCGACTTTTTTTCCCCGATCCTTTTGGTTCAAAACTATTGCATTCGAAACAATTGCATTCGACCCTTTCACCTACAACCCATCAAGAGGCACAGTTTTGCCATTCTATGCACCTACCTGAGTTGTCTCGCCAATCTGATTGTTTCAAATAACTTTATACCTGATGTAGCCCCCTGCACCAAGGGCCGCAACTTTGCCAGTCTATGCACCTGCCTGCTTTGTCTCTGATTGTTTCCTATAAATGTATACCTGATGTAGCTCCCCCTCAACAAGAGGCGCAGCTTTAATTAATTAATTTATTTTATTTATTGATCATTTATAAAGCGCCTATACATCAAATGGTGTTTCATGGCACCGCAAGACAAAAAAAGGGTTGTTCAGAGGAGAAACAACAATAATGGTCCTACAAGGCCTTGTGTCATTCGTATCGTGCAAGTGCAGTTCAAAGAAGTGCAGGGGTGGAAGGAAGAGGGGAGTGGGTTGAGGGGGTGCGAAACATGCTAGGGTGGGAGGGAAGAGGGGGACAGAAGTGGTGTCAAACAAGTGCAAGAGTGTGGGGGAGGCAGGAGGGCCCGTGGGGCAAGTTAATTGCTAAAGGGAGCCAGGTGGGTGTGATGCTGGAAATGCATCAGAGGGACAGGGCCTCTGAATCCTTGTCCTTTACTGCTTTTTATCGTGTGTTCTGTCATGTTTTCTGCCCAGGAGTCCTTGTGGGACTCCTGGCAGTGCAGCTCTCTCTTTTGTTTTGGTGAACAGACCCATTGGATACCCTTATGGCACCCATGGGTAGGGGTACAACCCTGTACCCCTAGTGTATGTTTTTGGGCACCTGTGGGTGGCCCACAGAGCAGGGTATGGGCTGGTGGCAGCTCCATGCTGAATTTGACAGGTGCTCTGGGTGTCCTCCATTTTGGGATACCCACGCCCTGCCATTGGGATCAGTTGATTCCTGATAGGAAACAAGATGGCCCCTGTGGCCTCTTGCTTTCTATTGCCTGTTACCTTGCTTTCCCAAAGTCCTGGGAAGCCCTGACTCTGTCCCTTCCCCCTGACTGGCTGTTGGGTGGAAGTTCCATATATGGTGTTGTTGTGAAGGCCCAGCTAGACTGACTGGAGCCTTCCCAGTGACTGTATGTTGTGGGTACCTCCTGTGGGTGGGACCTGGGTGAATGGAGTGTGTGACCAATATACACTCCTTGTTGTGGTTGTCTGGTTTCTGGCATGAGAGACAAAGACTGAGACAGCCGTGCCCGAAACTGGCCTGAATGCAGTGTGTAGTGTTGAATGGCTGGGTACTTGTCCCAATCCACATTCCTTGTTGTGAGTGTCTGAAAGGGAGGAGTGTGGCCTGAATGCACTGTGTGCCTGATTGGCTGACTGACTGCATGAATGCCCTTCTGTATGATTGGCTGCTGAGTGTGTGCCAGCAGTGTGGATGAGAGACAGAATAGTATATCTGGGGACCTCTCACCACTGGTAATAGGTTCAGGGAACGTTCAGAAGCGTTCAGAAGCGTTCTGGAGCTGAGTGTCCACTCTAAGAGTAACTGGAACTGCTGATCCTCGACGTCCAGCTGGAAGAAGAAGACTTGCTGTGGCATTTGCTTTGACCGATCCGAAGGCTGCCGAAATCGTCGAAGACTGACCCGAGAGAGGACCTGGTAAGGCGCCCTCTTCCCGTGCTCCGAGGAACCATCGAGCACCGCTCCATCTTCGCCGAAGCGCCCTGGAAGACAGACCCTCGAAAGGCTGCCGACCCGAGACGGGACCGCCGAGGAGATCGAAGTGAAGCACCCGGACATCGCCGCCGTCGAAGTCCATTGCCGTCGACCAGGGTTTGCAGGTTTGTGTAACCGCTGGAGGCCCGTCGAAGTTGTGTTGCCCAGCCGTGGGAACCACTTGACGCCGTGCCGCCGACGACCGGAGCCGTCCGCTCCTTTGCCTAAGAACATTCGAATCGAAGGACTCCCTCGTCCGCACTGTCGACCGCTTTATCCTGCCGGAGAAAGTCGAGAACGACCAACGCGCTGAGGAGAAAACTGCCGGTGGGTTTCCCGCCACCCGAAGACCACAAAGACTCGAACGACTCGACGCCCTTGCTGGGCCTCCGTCTCCACAATCTTTGCGGTCCAGAACTATTGTCACCGAGGTGCCCCGCATGCCTCTGCCTTGCAGGACGCCGACGCTCCGACGCCGATGAGCACCGCTCGGACGAAGCTGCCGCCTCATCGACACCGTTCTACCCTGTTTGTCGACGGACGTTCGACGCCCCGTGTCTCCCGCTTGAAAGGGAAGGCATTCAAGAAGGGCCGTCGATTCCCCGTCGCCGAACACCGAGTTCCTCGACGTTTCTCGACGCCTCTCGACGATCCGTGACTCCCGCTTGAAAGGGGGTCGCTCAAGAAGGATCTGTCGACACCTCTTCGAAGAACTCGACTCCACCAGGTACATTGGGAGGGTAAAAACATTATAGGAGGGAATAAGACTTGCAGAACAATATATGGACTGGGCTTGTGCTATATCTTTATTTTACAGGTTGCCCAGGTGGGGGGATCTCCACACAGAACTGTGTCTAGTGGCAGGGGCCAGTATTCTGCCTATTGCTCAACCATCTTATTTTCTCTCCTCTCTCTATCGCTGGTTTCACTCTATTGATCTGTGTGACATTGTTACAGTATTGTTGATGCACTTTAATAAGATCTAATACAAAGGGTGGTACCACTTTAGAATTGTATATATTTGCCATTGTTGATTTTCCTAAGTACAAAGTGAGTTATTATGATAAGTGTACATAACCTTGAATATTGATTATATAAAGACTGTGTTGTAACCAATACAGTGTGTGAACATTCCTTTGTGGGGGCTTGGGGACTACACTGTACTTAAGAACCAGCCTGCATCACCTCCTGAGAAGCTAGGCCTTGATTGCTCGTCCATTGCTACCGTAATAGAGAATCTTGGCTGGGGTCTTCTGTGCCTCTCTTCTACCATATAGAGAGCAGAAGTACAGACACCCCCCACCGGTCTTCTTTACAGCTGGTGGCAGCGGTGGGATGCTTATGGTTTTAAGAATCAGTGTATAACCGTGCCACTTACAAAAGATATCTGCACTTTATTAAATTAAGGTTTAGTTGTGTACAAGATAACTGCATTACAAACAATGGAGTCTATTGCAAATGACCAAATTGACTCGGATGAGCTTGGAGGCTCTCCAGAGTGCTTGTGAAGCCAGGGAGTTAGACTGTGGATAAGTCTAGGGCTGAGCTGATAGCTGCCCTGGTGGACTACCAGACTAATGGTGAAACTCTTGATGAGCTGCCCCTGGGTTTCTGCTGAATCTGTTTCTGGGAATGCCGCCATTCCTGCTGCCTCTGTTCCAAACACCAGCAATTCCTTGGAGCTTGAGTTATTAAGGATGAAATTGGCCTTTGAATACCGCAAGTTTGAAATAGATGCTGAACTTAAGAAAGAGGAGTTGGCTCAACAAGTGGAGCTCAAGAATAGGGATCTTGAACTCAGAAATAAGGACCTTGAACTCAAGAGCCAGGACACTGAATGTCAGTTAATCCAGCTAGAGAGAGCTAGAGTGGAGACTTCAGTTAGAACCAGTGAGAGTGTCAGGTCCCCAGCCACCAAGTTTATGAAAGATTTGGTTGGTGTATTTGTGGAGGGTTCAGATATCCTCCAATGGATTGAAGCGTTTGAAATGGCTTGTGCGATTCATGATGTTGATAAAAGAGATTGGGCTAAGTGTTTGTTAAGCAGAGTGCCTCAAACTGGATATGACTGTATTCCGAAGCTGAGTGTGGAAGAAAGGGGTCAGTATGAGTGTATGAAGTCTGCTTTGATTGCCAAGTTTGGCAAGACACCTACCCAATACCTTAGAAGGTTCAGGGATTTTAAGAAAAGAGAGAATGTGTCTTGGGTTGACTGGGTGAGTGCTGCGCACATGAACATGATGGGGTGGATCGATGGATACAAGGTTAAGACTTTTGTTGAATTGTCCCACCTCTTGTTTTTTGAGCATTTTTCTGAAGCCTGTTCACCAGAGCTGCGTCAGTATGTGGCTGACCAGAACATTTTGGACCCCTTTAAGCTGGCTAGGTTGGCTGACAAGTGGGTCTCCCACCGGGGGTCCCCTAAGGACTCCAGTGGGAAGGACAAGGACAAAGAAAAGGGGGCCTCTCAGAAAGCTGAGGAGTCCCACAAGCAGTCACAGTCGGGTAAACCTAAACATTCCTCTCTCAAGACCCAAATATCTAGTGGGGATAAGTCATCTGTGGGTGGGAATAAGAGTAGTGGTCCACCTGCTGCAAAGCAGGCTCCCAGTGGTTCCAGTACCGTACCCCGCACTCCTGGCGCTTGTTGGGACTGTGGGGCTGTGGATCACAAAAGGGGTGACTCCAAGTGTAAAGGTAAGGCACTTGGAGTACAGGCTGTCAGCCTGACCTACCCTTACCCCGTGTCTGAGGTGGAGGCCACTGTCCTCCCCTCCTCTACCGGGATCACATTTGGTGCTCCGGTAGAGATTTCCTTAGTGTCTCTTGGGGCCTGGGACCAGTATCCAGAAGTACTGGCGACTATCCCACAGAACACCCGTAGGTTTTTGAGAAGTGTCCTCTTGAATGGCCAGCCTTCTACTGGTTTGAGAGACACTGGGGCAAGCATGACAGTGGTGGACAGGACCCTGCTCAAGCCAGAGGACTATGTAGGTGCTCCTCTGAGAACCACCAGGTTAGCTGGTGGGCCTCCCAAAGTATCGCCTGTAGCCTTAGTCACACTCATGATTGGAGACAAGACAGCAAAGCTTCCTGTCCTGGTTCAGGACAATGTCCCTGCTAACATTCTGTTAGGAAATGATCTAGTAGAGTTGGGGTTGATCTCGGATGGTCTTCCCATGACTGCTGCTGCAGTCACTAGGTCACAGGTGACACCGGGTCTGGCTGTGGGTCAGGTACCCGAGCCAAAGGCGAGGCCGAAGTCAAGAAGAAGGAAGACCAAGAAGGCCACCTCTGTGGAGGGAACACCTTCTCTTCCTGCTTTTCCGACAGCACCCATTGGGATCCATGCTTTGGACGGGCTGGGTCCAGTGGAAAACCCAAACTCAACTCCTGTGGGAGAAGAGACAGAAGACTCTCCTGTGGGAGAGGTTCTCAACCCGGAGGATCATCCCGACCTTCAATGCTTGTTAGCTGAAGGGGGACCTTCCCGGGCAGACTTCTGTAAGGGACAGAGAGACTGCCACTCTCTCGAGGGACTGAGGAAACAGGCCCTGTCCCAGGCACAAGGAGAAGTGCCTAGGACATTCTGGATTTATTGGGAGGGTGAGCTCCTTGTTAGTGAGCCCACTAAGCCTGAACCTGGTGCCCTCAAGAGGTTGGTGGTACCCCAGGTTTACAGGCCCTTCCTACTGCAGTTGGTGCATGAGGTGCCCTTGGCTGGTCATCTTGGGACCAAGAAGACTAAGCAGAGGCTCTCTGCCCATTTCTACTGGCCACGGATGGGAGTAGAGGTGGAGTCCCACTGCAGGACCTGCCCAACTTGTCAGTTGCCTGGCAAGACTGGAGGTAGTGTCATTGCCCCACTGCAGCCATTGCCAGTGGTTGGCACACCATTTGAGAGGGTGGGCATCGACATTGTCGGTCCCCTTGACCCTCCCACTTCAGGTGGACATCGGTTCATCCTGGTCTTGGTAGATCATGCCACCAGGTACCCTGAGGCAATACCCCTTCGGACTGTTACTGCCAAGGTGGTTGCCAGGGCTCTCCTGGGCATTTTCACCCGTGTTGGATTCCCCAAGGAGGTTGTCTCTGACAGAGGATCCAACTTCATGTCTAGTTACATGAAAACCATGTGGAAAGAGTGCGGGGTAACCTACAAGTTCTCCACCTCTTACCACCCCCAGACCAATGGTCTGGTTGAGAGATTTAATAAAACTCTCAAGGGCATGCTAGGGGCTTTGGAAGAACCCCTAAGGAGGAAATGGGATCTCCTCCTGCCATGCCTGCTGTTTGCTTACAGAGAGGTACCTCAAGAGGGTGTTGGTTTCAGCCCCTTTGAGTTACTCTTTGGACATCCCGTGAGGGGGCCCCTCGCCTTGATCAGAGAAGGCTTGGAAGCCACCCCTCCAGGTCCCGCCAAGCAAGTGGGGGACTATGTGTTAGGCCTCAGACGAGGATGACACAGATGATGGGTCAGGCAACAGCAAATCTCAAGGCCAGCCAGGAATTGAATAAGTACTGGCATGACCTTAAAGCCTCACAAGTGGATTGGACTCCGGGACAGGAAATCCTTGTGATGGAGCCTACCAAGCCTAGAGCTCTGGCAGACAAGTGGACTGGACCCTTCAGGATCATCTCCAAGATGGGCGAAGTCAATTATCTGGTTGACATGGGGGCCTCTGGGGTAGCCCCTCAGATGTTCCATGTCAACAGGCTCAAGCCTTTCCACCGGCGAGCAGAAGTCTCATGTCTCTTGCTAGCCTCAGGGCAAGAAGAGGATGAGAGTGAGCCCCTTCCTGATTTGCTGCATAGCAACCCTCAGGATGGCTCAGTGGAGGGAGTACATCTCTTTCCGGATTTGACAACAGAGCAACAGAGGGCCTGCAGGGCTTTACTCCAACAGTATGCTTCTCTGTTTTCACTGACGCCAGGCCTTACACCGTGGTGTAGGCATGAAATTGACACTGGTGACAGTGTGCCTGTCAAAAGCAGGTGCTACCGTATGTCAGATACCGTTAAGAACCACATCCAGGCTGAGGTCGCCAAGATGTTGTATCTGGGTGTTATTGAACCCTCAACCAGTCCCTGGTCCAGTCCAGTGGTCCTTGTCCCCAAGGCAAGTTCCCAGGCGGGTACCAAGGATTGGAGGTTCTGTGTGGACTACCGAGGAGTCAATGCCGTCACCAAAACTGACACGCACCCATTGCCCAGGGCTGATGAGCTCGTGGACACCATAGGTGCTGCCAAATTTGTGAGCACCTTTGACCTTACCTCAGGCTATTGGCAAATAGCTCTGACGGACCATGCCAAGGAAAAGACGGCCTTCTCAACACCTGAGGGACTCTACCAGTTTAGGGTCATGCCTTTTGGGTTGAAGAATGCCCCTGCCACCTTCCAGAGATTGGTCAACCATGCGCTCAGTGGGCTGGAAGCCTTTTGTGTGGCTTACTTAGACGACATTGCCGTCTACAGTTCCACCTGGGAAGAGCATTTGACACATCTGGATAAGGTGTTGCAGGCCTTGAAAAGGGCTAACCTCACTATCAAGGCCACCAAGTGCCAGATAGCTCAGGGGAAAGTTACCTATCTTGGTCATGAGGTAGGAGGGGGTCAAATCCAACCTCTCTCTTGTAAAGTACAGGATGTACAGAACTGGGAGACTCCCACTACTCAAACCCAGGTGAGAGCCTTTTTGGGCCTCACTGGGTACTATCGCAATTTCATGGCAGACTATGGAACCATAGCTGCACTTCTGACAGCTCTAACTTCACCCAAACAGCCTAGGAAGGTTAATTGGACCGAAGACTGTCAGAGGGCCTTTGATGGCTTGAAAGAAAGTCTGTGTAGGGCACCTGTGTTGTGTGCGCCTGACTACAGCCGACCCTTTATCATCCAGACGGATGCCTGCGACACCGGAATTGGAGTTGTCTTGTCCCAGTTAGATGACAAAGGGAGAGAACATCTATCATATTCATCAGTAGACAACTCAAGGGTAGAGAACTTAGGTGGGCTACTGTTGAAAAGGAGTGTTTTAGCATAGTTTGGAGCCTTAGGCGTTTTAGGCCCTACCTTACGGGGTCTACCTTCAAGGTCCAAACAGATCATAAGCCCCTGAAGTGGCCTATGCAAATGAAGGGTGAGAATCCGAAATTGCTCAGGTGGTCCATTAGCCTGCAAGGGCTAGACTTCACCATAGAGCACAGACCAGGGAAGAGTCACAATAATGCAGATGGCCTTTCCAGAAGGTATGTTGACCGGCTGGATGAGGGTGTCTATCCCGTGGGAGATTAGACACCCTCCACATCAGTCTGGGGGGGGCGACTGTGATGCTGGAAATGCATCAGAGGGACAGGGCCACTGAATCCTTGTCCTTTACTGCTTTTTATTGTGTGTTCTGTCATGTTTTCTGCCCAGGAGTCTACGTGGAACTCCTGGCAGTGCAGCTCTCTCTTTTGGTTTGGTGAACAGACCCATGGGATACCCTTATGGCACCCATGGGTAGGGGTACAACCCTGTACCCCTAGTGTATGTTTTTGGGCACCTGTGGGTGGCCCACAGAGCAGGGTATGGGCTGGTGGCAGCTCCATGCTGAATTTGACAGGTGCTCTGGGTGTCCTCCATTTTGGGATACCCAGGCCCTGCCATTGGGATCAGTTGATTCCTGATAGGAAACAAGATGGCCCCTGTGGCCTCTTGCTTTCTATTGCCTGTTACCTTGTTTTCCCAAAGTCCTGGGAAGCCCTGACTCTGTCCCTTCCCCCTGACTGGCTGTTGGGTGGAAGTTCCATATATGGTGTTGTTGTGAAGGCCCAGCTAGACTGACTGGAGCCTTCCCAGTGACTGTATGTTGTGGGTACCTCCTGTGGGTGGGACCTGGGTGAATGGAGTGTGTGACCAATATACACTCCTTGTTGTGGTTGTCTGGTTTCTGGCATGAGAGACAAAGACTGAGACAGCCCTGCCCGAAACTGGCCTGAATGCAGTGTGTAGTGTTGAATGGCTGGGTACTTGTCCCAATCCACATTCCTTGTTTTGAGTGTCTGAAAGGGAGGAGTGTGGCCTGAGTGCACTGTGTGCCTGATTGGCTGACTGACTGCTTGAATGCCCTTCTGTATGATTGGCTGCTGAGTGTGTGCCAGCAGTGTGGATGAGAGACAGAATAGTATATCTGGGGACCTCTCACCACTGGTAATAGGTTCAGGGAACGTTCAGAAGCGTTCAGAAGCGTTCTGGAGCTGAGTCTCCACTCTAAGAGTAACTGGAACTGCTGATCCTCGATGTCCAGCTGGAAGAAGAAGACTTGCTGTGGCATTTGCTTCGACCGATCCGAAGGCTGCCGAAATCGTCGGAGACTGACCCGAGAGAGGACCTGGTAAGGGGCCCTCTTCCCGTGCTCCGAGGGACCATCGAGCACCGCTCCATCTTCGCCGAAGCGCCCTGGAAGACAGACCCTCGAAAGGCTGCCGACCCGAGACGGGACCGCCGAGGAGATCGAAGTGAAGCACCCGGACATCGCCGCCGTCGAAGTCCATTGCCGTCGACCAGGGTTCGCAGGTTTGTGTAACCGCTGGAGGCCCGTCGAAGTTGTGTTGCCCAGCCGTGGGAACCACTTGACGCCGTGCCGCCGACGACCGGAGCCGTCCGCTCCTTTGCCTAAGAACATTTGAATCGAAGGACTCCCTCGTCCGCACCGTCGACCGCTTTATCCTGCCGGAGAAAGTCGAGAACGACCAACGCGTTGAAGAGAAACCTGTCAGTGGGTTTCCCGCCACCCGAAGACCACAAAGACTCGAACGACTCGACGCCCTTGCTGGGCCTCCGTCTCCACAATCTTTGCGGTCCAGAACTATTGTCACCGAGGTGCCCCGCACGCCTCTGCCTTGCAGGACGCCGACGCTCCGACGCCGACGAGCACCGCTCGGACGAAGCTGCCGCCTCATCGACGCCGATCTACCCTGTTTGTCGACGGACGTTCGACACCCCGTGTCTCCCGCTTGAAAGGGAAGGCATTCAAGAAGGGCCGTCGATTCCCCGTCGCCAAACACCGAGTTCCTCAACGTTTCTCGACGCCTCTCGACGATCTGTGACTCCCGCTTGAAAGGGGGTCGCTCAAGAAGGATCTGTCGATGCCTCTTCGAAGAACTCGACTCCACCAGGTACGTTGGGGGGGTAAAAACATTATAGGAGGGAATAAGACTTGCAGAACAATATATGGACTGGGCTTGTGCTATATCTTTATTTTACAGGTTGCCCAGGTGGGGGGATCTCCACACAGAACTGTGTCTAGTGGTATCGGCCAGTTTTCTGCCTATTGCTCAACCATCTTATTTTCTCTCCTCTCTCTATCGCTGGTTTCACTCTATTGATCTGTGTGACATTGTTACAGTATTGTTGATGCACTTTAATAAGATCTAATACAAAGGGTGGTACCACTTTAGAATTGTATATATTTGCCATTGTTGATTTTCTTAAGTACAAAGTGAGTTATTATGATAAGTGTACATAACCTTGAATAGTGATTATATAAAGACTGTGTTCTAACCAATACAGTGTGTGGACATTCCTTTGTGGGGGCTTGGGGAATACACTGTACTTAAGAACCAGCCTGCATCACCTCCTGAGAAGCTAGGCCTTGATTGCTCGTCCATTGCTACCGTAATAGAGAATCTTGGCTGGGGTCTTCTGTGCCTCTCTTCTACCATATAGAGAGCAGAAGTACAGACACCCCCCACCGGTCTTCTTCACAGTGGGCAAGTGCCAGGTGATACAGGGAGAACAGGGAGTGAGGACCACATGCTTAGCGCGAGGAAAAGGATGGACCAGGCTCGGTAGGGATGCACACCCCACCAGGCTTATCAAGGGAAGGGGGCCTGGAAGGGCAAGTGCAGTTTGGGGGGTGGGGTCAGGGAGTCTAGGGTGCTGGGGATAGACTGGAGGAGGAGGGTCTGGTGCCCTGTAGGACTCAGGAGGGACCAGGCAGCCAGTCGATGCGGCAGAGGGAGCATTAGCAGGGGCGAGGGAAGGAAGAAGAGAAAAGGAGGGTCTTGAGAAGCTTCCAGAACTTAAGGAGATCATCAGGAGGCCATTCCAGAGGGAGGCTCTTGTCGAAGAGAGATATATACCACCCACTCTCTGCATGGAGAAACATCCGATCTCCAGAGAGTTGGAGCTAGAAGACCGAAGGGCTCTAGCAGGGAGGTATTTAAGGAGAGAGAGTTGGATGTTTGTGGGTGATGCAGAGGGTCTTGAATTTGAACCATACAGCCACCGTTATCCATTGGAGAGATTTTAAGGATTTGAGAGATGTCCCTGGGCTTGAAGCTATGGATATGTCTTACAGTCCTATTCTGGATTAGTTGAAGGGGGCAAAGGGAGGATAAAGGTAGATTGAGGAAGAGGCTGTTGCAGTAGTACAGGCTAGAGAGGACCAGATCTCTGGAGATACTGAGTTTCTGGGGGAAGGTGAGGAAAGTGAGAATGCCTCGAGGAGATGCAGCTGAAAGTAGGACTTCTTGGAAATGTCTGCGATGTGAGGTGAGAAGGAAAGAGAGGAGTCTAAGATGACGCCAAGGTTTTTTGCCTCACAAGAGGGTGAGGGGAGGGGACCCATGGAGGGCAGCCAGAGAGTATGAGGGAAATGGGGAGCAGAGGTCCTAATCAGAAGGATCTCAGTCTTACTGGCATAAAGGCAGAGATTGTTAGTGGTGCACCATGCCAGAATAGCAGTCAGACTGTAAGGAATGAGAGAGGAAGGAGAGGAGGACATGGAGTGAAGCTTGAAGGAGAGTTACATGTCATCCACATAACATTGGACGTGAGGAGAGAAGGTGGAGATCAGGTGGGCCAGAGGGGCAAGGTAGGTATTGAAGAGCCATAGCAAGAGGATAGAGCCCTGAGGGATGCCACAGGTGCAGAGTCTGGTGGAGGAGAGGAAAGGATCCAGATGAACCTGGGAAGGTTGATCACATAGGAAGGAGATCAACCAGTCCAGTGCTAGGTCCATGATGCCAGAGTGGCATGATTGACTGTGTCAAAGGCAGAAGAAAGATCAAGAAGGATGAGAACGGAGGGAGAGTTGGAATCAAGATTTGAGAGCAAGTCTTCAAGGGTGTTCAGAAAAGTAGTTTCCATGCCTCTGGCTGCTCTGAAGCCAGACTGGTAGTCATGGAGACAACCAACAGATTCAGTGTGGTGGATGAGTTGGGAGATGACCAACATTTCCAAAAGTTTGCTCAAGAAGGGGGTAATGGAGATAGGGCGGTAGTTAGCTGGGAAGGCAGGGTCATCAGAAGGCTTTTTAATGAGAGGTTGCACAAGGGAGTGCTTAAGGGGCAGAGGGAAGGAGCCAGTAGTAAAGGAGTGATTGCAGAAATCAGACAAGGCTGGAGCAAGGGAGGCAATGGTGTTCTTGATAGTTCTGGAGGAGCTGGGGAACACCTGTTTGGAGGAGACTTTCATAGAGAGGACTCATCCGGTGCTATGGGTGGGAAGGAAGAAGGTAAGAGGGAAGGGGGAGAGGAGCCAAGGGAGGCCTGAGAGCAGGTGAGAGAGGATGGAGGAAGGGGAGTACAGGATAGTGAGGACAGGATGTGCTGGGATTTCGTAGTGAAATGGGACGCCAGTGCAGTGCAGAGGGCCTGGGATTGCAGAGGAGAGGTGGAGACTGTAGTTGGATTGGCAAGTTCCTTGCAGATTTTAAACAGTTCAGCTGTAGTTTTTTTTTTTTGTGGCCCCAGAGATGCAAACTTGGATATGGGACCTCTTCTTCATGCGGCTGGAGAGTCTGCATTGCCTTTGGGGCAGGCGATATGCCAGTCTGTCAGTGAATGTGCTTGATGCCAGCCACTTCCGTTCAGCAACTCTGTGCTTATATTTCAGAGAGGCTAAGTCAGAATCATATCAGGTGTTGCGCTTGGAGGCAAGCTTCATGTGGATCCTCATGACAGGGGCAAGGATGTACAGGGTGTTGGAGATGGAGAAGTGAAGGTTAGCAAGGGCTGTGTCAGTGGGAGAGTCAGAGGCTGTATTGGGAGTGGGAATGAAAGTGGTTGCAAAGGCAGCAACTGACACTTGTCTCATCGGTCGAATGACGGAGAAGGAGACTGGCAGCGTGGGCAGAGACTTAGCCAGGGGACCCAAGAGATCCAGATGAGAGGACCGGAGAGCATGGTCAGACCAGGAGAGAGGTGTAATGAGAGGTTTGGAGATAGAGATGTCTGCTGAGATCAGAGCATCCAAGGTGTGTTCGGCTGAGTGGGTTGGAGAGTAGAATGATGAGGGAAAGAGAGTAACAAAGGCTGTGGAAGAGTCCAGTGACTGCATCAGGAGAGTCAAGGTGAATATTGAAGTTTCCAAGGAGGAGAAGCTTGGAGGAAGAGGCCAGGAGAGAAGAGGTATGGTCAGACCACTCTGAATGGAAGTGGGAGACCAGACAAGAGGTCCTGTAGTTGGTGGCGAGAGTCAGAAAGAGGATATGAGGCACACCAAGCCTCCAGACAAGGCATTAAAAAAAGAGTAGGACTGAGTGGGTATTATAGTAGCAGGGACTGTCACGCTCACCTGGATTCCACGGGGGCACCGAACGAAGCTGGACTGCTGCGGTCTCCACCAGTGTGACTCGTAGCGAAGTGATGATCGACTGCACTTGCCCACTCAGTTTCATCTGCCTGGCCCGCAAGAGGATTTTCCTAGAAGCAGTAAAGGGAATTAGCCACCCGTGATAGACGGGTTAACACTAACACTATCTTCCCAAAAACTTCTTGTATTCCCCTTCGTAAAGTCTCACCTTATAGTTAGGAAGGATGAACTCTCCATCCTGCATTTGGAGTGCAGGGGCACGTAGAACTTCAGTTACTTCACTGATCCGAAAGGTATTTGGCAGAGTTCCAGACAAATAATGACTCCGAGGTAAGTTGTGTGTAAACCAAATGTATAGTTCTTTTAGAGTTCAAATGTCTGTTTATTCACTCATGCTCCTTTCATACCTTTCCCCATGCAGCGTGGTCCGAGGAGCGAGTTTGCCTCGATGGATGAAGGTAGCGCCTTGGTAAGAGTCAGTTTGCACCAAGCACTGTTTTGCAAGTAATATTGTTCCAAGTGCGATTAACCAATAGTTCTCTATCTTCGTTGCAGGTGCGGCGTCTTTGTGAAAATGTCGAGCGTAGAATGGTGACCAGCACTGCCTCGAGCGGTAATATGCCAAGTAAGTATATTGCGGTAAGTAAGTGAATGCCTTTGTCGGAACCCCGCTCACCTTTTGTTTGTTCTTGTTTTTTCAGATGCTGATGTTGCGAGCGACGATTCAACGGACACCGCGCTGGGTCGTGAAGATGCTCTAATGATAGGTGAGTATGGCACGGCACTGCAACTGGCAATGTGACGCGGTTGTTTTAAATGTTTTTTACCTTTCTCACAGGTGCGGCTGCTCCAGGAGAAGATGATGACCAAATGGGAATCTTCCTGTTCTAACCTTCTCTTCTTCTTTCCTTTTCTCTAGAATCCGCTCCGGACACAAACGGGTGTAGCTGTAGACTGAATACTGGACTGCAGACATGGTGAGCGTTATGCTGCTGAGATGCAGAATAACGTGAAGCGTGTGCTGCTCTTTGGGCGTGGTTTAAATAGCATCAAAAAAGTAGTTCCCAGGTAAAGAGTTCCAGTACCACACCCAAGTAGTAAAATAGTTCCTAAGGAAAGTAGTCCCTTCATGGCCTCATGATGGCCTGTATGTGAGTTCTTTGCAGGATGACCTGGCCAGTTTAAAGATGGCAATATGAGTCTGGCACCTACGGCACCAGGACTGAACCCATATAGCCCCTAGACGGGGTTTGGGGAATTCCTGGGTCTTCATGGATGCCTGTTCCCTGGATAGATGGATCTGTTCCGGATGTCTGGGGGCAGACATCGTGACAACACTCCCCCCCAAGGCCCCTCCTAAGGCGGTTCCCCTTACAGGCCCTGGCTTGTCAGGGAAATTCTGGTGGAACCTTTTCACCAGTCGAGGTGCATGAACATTGTCACTTGGTTTCCATGACCTTTCTTGTGGACCATAACCTTTCCAGTCAATCAGATAAAAAACTCTTGATTTGACTATTTTTGGGTCCAAAATATTTTTAACTTCAAATTCTGGTTCTCCATCTATTAGGATGGGATTAGGTGGTTTGGTTAGTCTTGTCCCTGGCTGTACTGGCTTTAAAAGTGAAATATGAAAGACTGGATGAATTTGCATATGTGACGGTAACTCCAATCTGACAGCCACGGGATTAATAATGGCTTTAATAGTGTAAGGTCCCAAATACTTGGGGTTAAAGGTGCAAGTCCCCTTTAAAGGTATGTGTCTTGAAGCTAGCCAAACTTGGTCTCCTATCTGGTATTTCGGAGCTTCGCTTCTATGTTGATCTGAGGTTTTCTTGTATCTCTCTTTAGCCTGTTTCAGATGTTCGGTTGCACTTTTAAATGCCTGTGTTATAGTGGCGTGTAGGTTGCTCACAGGTGGGCATTTATAAGTGTTGAGGCGGGTCAAGTTCAGAGGTTCGAGGATACCATCCATATATAGTGTAAAATGGACTCTGTCCTGTTCCTCAGTGCAATGAGTTGTTGTAGGCATACTCGGATATCCACAATATTTCCTTCCAATTGCCTTCGGTTTGATGTAACATGCACCGTAGATATTGCTCTAGTGTTTGATTGGTCCTCTCAGTTTGACCATCGTTTTGAGGATGGTGGCTGGTTGATAGTCTTACATCAATTTGGGCCAATTGACAGCATTTCCTCCAAAATTGAGAAATGAGTACAGAGGGGAATCCGTGTATTCGGACAATATGTTCTAGAAATTCTTTGGTCAAGTTCAAGGCTGAAGGTAGACCCTTTAATCGAATGAAATGAGCCATTTTTCGAAAAAAGATCCACTATTACTAGGATGGGGTTGTACCCTTTACATGGGGGAAGGTCAGTAATGAAGTCAAGAGATATGGTATGCCAAGGCATAGGTGGAATGTCCAAAGGTTGTAATAGACCTGCTGGTTTCTTCTTCTGGGTCTTATTTTGGGCACAAATACGCAAGACAGTACAAATGACTTAATGTTTTTCCGCCAAGTAGGCCACCAGAATTGTCTTTTGATCTTGGCCTCGGTTTTAGCGATCCCAGGATGCCCTTCTACCAAAGACTCATGATAATTGGAGATAACATGTTCTTGTAGTTCTTTACTTGGTAGGTAAAGACATCCTTGATAGTATGGTAGGTGATCGATGACTGAATAATCTTTGCCTTTGTTTAACCAGCTTTTTAAGGCTGCAGGGTTGAAAAGCTGCTGAATCTCTTTATGGACGTCGTCCAGAGTCTGTAGAGTAGTTATTCCAAGATTTCTTCTCTCTGAGATTATGGGTACTGGTTCTGGATTTGAGTATACTTCTCCCATTCCAATACGAGATAAAGCATCTGCTTTGCCATTTCGACAACCAGGTCGGTAAGTTATCACAAAATCATATTCTGCAAAAAATAAGGCCCATCTATGTTGGTGTGATGATTGAACCTTGGCTGTCTTCAGATATTGTAAGTTCCTGTGGTCCGTGATTACGGTGATGGTGTGTCGAGCTCCGAGAAGATAATGCCACCAGGCCTTGAACGCCGACTTGATGGCCAGTAATTCCTTGTCGGTAACTGCATAGTTTTACTCAGGTGCTGAAAATTTCCGTGACAAGAATGCCACCGAGTGAAGTTGACCAGTCTCAGGATCCTTTTGGGAAAGGACAGCGCCCATGGCTAAGCGGGATGCATCTGTTTCAACCACGTATGGAAGTTCTGGGCGTGGGTGCTTTAAAACAGGAGCTGAAGTGAATTTCTGTTTTAGATTTTGAAAGGCCTTTTCTGCTTCTTCAGTCCACTGGAAGCGTTTATTCTTCCGCAAAAGAGCTGTGATGGGGTGTACAAGATTTGAAAAATCAGGAATGAATCTGCAGTAAAAATTTGCAAATCCAAGCATACTCTGTAACTCTTTAATTGAGGTAGGAGAGGGCCACTTGAGGATTGCATCCACCTTTCGTCTGTAACGCTCACCTGATTCTCGCAGAGGCGCCGGTCTTGACTGGGCGACTACCGTATCTTCAAAGGTGATGTGTAGCACCCGGTTGGCTCTTTGGGCTGGACCTCTGTGCACTGTATGCCTGACGTGTAGAGTAAGATGTCTGCAGATAGAAAATATGGGGTTAATGAACTGGGGTTATTGGGGTGTCCCTATCTCTTTCCTCTTCTCCTCTCCTGTAGACCCCCAAAGGTTAACGCTCTCACCTTAGGTAAGTGAATGCCGAGCTCTCCATCTGCCTCGGGGCAGGGTGCTGTAACCAGTTTCTTCACTGGATAGGTAGCGCAGGCCTCTTGACTTCAGAGGACTGCTGTCCGTCGTTTACTGCACGAACGGTAAGTTTCGAGTCATTCAAATGTCTTTAAAGTCTTTAGTAATGATGTCTCTTGTTTTGCAGGGTTCCGACGATGGCGGATGACGGGCTGAAGTGAGTTGAAGATGGAGCCCGTGTGATGAATAGAAGCGCCTGGAAGCACGTAAGTAAGCGCTTGTTGCCTGCTTCACTATGCGCTCTAACTGTCTTTTTATTTTGCAGGTACGAGTTCGGAGCGGCTGCAGGGTGCCGGAATACCCACTGGATTAGATGTGGAAAGGAGTAATGGCACGTGAGTATTAAAGTTCCCCAATGTCTTTAAACGCACCTTGTTTTGTCTTTCAGATGCCGGAATGCAGTGTGAAGACCTCCGGAGCGCACGAAGAGTAGGTAAGCCTTTGATTTCAGATGCCGGAATGCTAGCCTGTTCTTTCTTGTCTTTATAGGTGTTGCTGAAGACTGGATTCAGGATGGTAAGCCTTTGCCTTTCAGATGCCGGAATGCTAACCTGTTCTTTCTTGTCTTTATAGGTGTTGCTGAAGACTGGATTCAGGATGGTAAGCCTTTTTCCTTAGGCCCAGGACCGGATGCAGAAGACACGATGAGCGTTCTGCTGCAGAGGTTGCAGAATAACGCAAAGCAAGATTCATCCACCGGGTGTGGTTTAAATAGCCTCCTGTAGTGCTTAGGTGCCTCCTTCCACAGCCACGCCTAAGTAAGAAAAGAGTTCCTGGTAAGAAAAGAGTTCCTGCCTTCCAGAAGAGTTCCAGTGTTCTGAATCTAGGGAGTGGCTCCAGCCCCACCCAACAGGAAAAGTAGTTCCAAACAGAAGAGGATCAGAGGCTCAACTGGCAGGCAAGTAAGCAGCATGGTCTGCTGAAGGTAAGTCCACCCAAGCATTATGAGCCCGGCGCTTCCAGCGCTGGGACTGGGCATATTTATGAGCCTGGTGCCACTGGCGCCAGGACTGGGTCCAAAAGGTCCCAATTGGGACTGGTTGGCGATCGGAACCTGGGTTATGGATCTGCTTCCAAGGGAGTTGGGAAAACCCTGACCTTTTGGAAGCAGAGATCATGACATCGTGAATCCATTCAAACTCTATTTGGGGTCAGGATAAATCCAAGGAATTCGACTTCCGAAGTATGAAAAACGCACTTTTCCAATTTTGCACATGATTTATGCAGACGTAGTTGTTCTAATACAGCACGAACATGTTTCACATGGTCTTGTTCAGATGAAGAGTATACCAAGATATCGTCTATGTATACAACAACACAGACGTCTATGAGTTTGTGAAGGACACCGTTCATAAAATGCTGTAAAGCTGCCGGTGCGTTACAAAGCCCGAAAGGCATCACCTGGTATTCGAACAATCCGTATTTGGTACGGAAGGCAGTCTTCCATTCATTGCCCTTTTTTACACGTACCAGATGATACGCCCCTCGAAGGTCCAACTGTAACGTTCACCTGATTCCCACGGAGGCGCAGGTCTGGCTTCGAGTGCTGATGCTTCTTCAATGGTGAAGCGCAGGACTCTGAAGATGGACAGGAAGGGCTCTCTACTCTGGCTTCTCCGGCTCGCAGGAATATTCCCCTGTGCGTGAAAAGGGAGTATTACCTACTGACTGAGTTATGCTTAAGCCTCCCACTCTCTTCCAACCCTCCACGATACCCTTCCACGATTCCCCGTGAAGTCTCACCTTAGGGTCTGAAAGGACGAGCTCTCCATCCTGCTTCTGACGCAGGGGCGCGTTGAACCCAGTTACTTCACTGGATTGAGGTTGGATGGGAGTTCAGGTAAGCTTGATTATACTGGTAAGGCGCTGTAAAAGTTCTGTTGCAAGTTCAAAAGTTAAAGCTGTAAATAATAATGTCCATTGTCTTTTTTCAGGTGATGAATGAAGATTCCTTTGGAGACTTCTTGCAACAAAGCGCTGATGTTGATGTCTTTTCCCCATAGGGGCCGGGGTTCGGAATGCCGGAGATATGGCACCGACCCGAAGTGAAACGTGCAGTTCCAGTAAAGATCTGGTAAATCCTAGATGAGCGCTCAGGTAATGTTTTTAATTCGCTCATCTAATGTCTTTGTCTTTTTTCCCCATAGGGGCCGGGGTCCTGCTAGGAAGCAGCAAGACCCGAAATGAAATGGGAATGACCCAACAGGTAAGTCTTAGAAGGAAACTAAGCTTTTCCTATTCCCTTCCTTCTCTCACCTCTTATTCTTGTATTTTTCTCTAGGCTCTGGGAAGTGGCTGTGTATCCGGATGATCGCTGCTGAAGATGGAGGAACCCAGGAAAGGTGAGTGAAATGCAGCGTTGCAGCGATCGTAACGAAATGCTTTTAAAAATGATGTCTTCCCTTTCAGGATCGTCGGTGATGTCTCTGTGGTGCAGATTAGCTGGTAGGTCTCTTGTCTCCCTTTGCAGGTGACCCAGGATGCTGACAGGCGTGGCTGAAGTCCAGATGCAGGAGCTGACATGGTGAGCGTCCAGCTGCGAGGAGCAGAACAACGCAAAGCGTGAGTTGCTGATCGGGTGTGGTTTAAATAGCTTTGGAAGAAGTTCCAAGTGTGTATCCTTCCTCCGATCAGGTATGTATCCTTCCCTGACCACACCCGGGTGGAAAGTAGTACCACAGGTAAAGTAGTTCCTATTCAGGCCTCAAGAGGGCCTGGATGTGGCAGCATGGTCTGCATCAGGTAAGTGCACATTAAAACACTTGAACACATGTCTAGCTTTATGAGCCTGGCGCCTAAGGCGCCAGGACAGAGGTCCAACATGAGCCTGGCACCTGAGGCGCCAGGACTGCGTCCAAAGGGCCCCAGCTTGGGCCCGCTGGCACTCCCCTGGGGGAAATGATGCCTGCCTCTGGGGTTGCTGGGTCGGACCTGGCTCCTTGGAGGTAGGCATCATGACACCAACTTAGTGTAGATACGAGCATCTTTCACTTGGTCCAGTAGTTCTGGGATCAGGGGCAACGGGTATCGGTTTTTTACCGTTATTTGATTTAATGCGCGATAGTCAATACAAGTCCTGAGGTCCCCTTCCTTTTTAGGAACGAAAAATAAAGACGGTGCTGCCAGAGACTTGGACGCGCGAATGAAGCCATTAGCTAGGTATTGATCCAAATATTGTCGTAAATGAAGATTTTCGGGTTCTGTGAGGGCGTAGATTCTACTGCATGGGACTTGAGCGCCAGGTAGGATATCGATCTGGCAATGTATGATCTGTGGGGTGGTAACATGTTTGCTTGGTATTTTTGGAAAACATCCTGAAATTCCTGGTATTCCTGGGGTAGCTGAGTTGTCGGATTCGTGACTGTAGCCAGTTTTTTTATCAAAGTTCTTTCAGGGTAACAAGTGTGTGCACAATCCGAGAAGGTCACTCTCTTTTCTCGCCAGTCAATTCAAGGATTATGAGTTTCCAATGATGGCATCCCCAGAATTATTTGGAACTGTGGGGCCTTGATTAAGTCAAACACAATGTTCTCTCGATGCCCATCTTGACCCAACAGTGTCATCTCCATAGTTGAATGATTTACTGGACCGGAAGCTATTTTGGTCCTATCGACGGTGGTGATTACATCAGTTGTGGTTTTTTCGCAAAGAGACAGGTTCATCCTTGTAGCCAATTCTTGATCCATATAGTTTCCAATGGCGCCGCTTACAATGTATGCTCTCACTGCGTGCATACGAGATGGCTGTCGATGATCTATAAGGACCATTGGTATGATAAGGTGCGAGGTCTGAGTGTCCTTCTTCATGCTCGGCAAGCGGACCTCTACGCTTGTCGGGCGTGGTCGTTTCCCGGCTCTGATTCCATATTGCTTTTGTCGACGACTCCTACCACCTTCGTAGGTGGTTTCGCTGGGCAATCCTGTAAATAATGCCCTGAGGTTCCACAATACAGACACAATTGTAACTGACACCTTCTGTACCTTTCTTTTTGAGTCAAAGGTCCTTTAACCCCCCCAATTTGCATGGGTTCTGGTACATCAGGTCCTTTGGGGGTGACGTTGTCCTTAGGTCTTACCAATACTTGATTCTCGAATCTAGCCCGATCAGCCTTTTTATTCTGAAGTCTGTGATCTAACTGAACAACCAGGTCAATGTATTCAGCACATTCTTGAGGTGGGTTCACTACTTGTGCTAAAATGTCTTTTAGTTCACCTCATAGCCCACGATGAAATAGCGTAATCCGCTTGACTTCTGGCCATCCAGTTTCTACCACCAACCTATTGAAAGTTGCGATGTATTTCAACAAATCCTGGTTACCCTGACGCAAGGAAAAAAGTTCATTATCCAAAGCTTGGCCTTGAGAATGTCAGGCAAAGAGTCTTTCCATGCTTAGTTGAAAACCCTGAAAATCTTGAAGAAGAGGGTCATCCTGGTTGACTAGTAGAATAGACCAATCGGCTGCACTGCCGCTGAGGTACGATAGTACAAAGGCTACCTTTGCTTGATCATTCGGAAAGGCTCCAGGTTTACATAAAAAGTGCTGGTGGCACTGGTTCATAAACACGGCAAACCTTTTAGGGTCCACCGCAAAGCGTTCAGGTGGTGCTAAAGGGACTGTCCCTGGTAAAATCACTTGTACTGGATTACTTGATTGAGCTTGGGCAGGAGCTCCCCCAAGTCCAGGTAAAGGTGTGTGTCCTGCTTGAGCTTGAAGTAATTGTCTGGCGAGATCATCCGTACGTTCTTTTGCCACAATCAGTTCACTCCTGAGAGCATTAGTCTCTTGACGGGCGGAATGCACTTCAGCCCTAAATTCCCCCAGTAGTTGGGCTAATAGTTCAGTCTCTGAGGTCTCCATGACGCCCAGGTGGAGATTTGTAGTAAGGCTTCGCGTTCTGTCACACTCACCTAGATTCCACGGGGGCGCCGAACGAAGCTGGACTGCTGCGGTCTCCACCAGTGTGACTCATAGCGAAGTGATGATCGACTGCACTTGCCCACTCAGTTTCGTCTGCCTGGCCTGCAAGAGGATTTTCCTAGAAGCAGTAAAGGGAATTAGCCACCCGTGGTAGAGGGGTTAACACTAACACTATCTTCCCAAAAACTTCTAGTATTCCCCTTCGTAAAGTCTCACCTTATAGTTAGGAAGGATGAACTCTCCATCCTGCGTTTGAAGTGCAGGGACACGTAGAACTTCAGTTACTTCACTGATCCGAAGGTATTTGGCAGAGCTCCAGACAAATAATGACTCAGAGGTAAGTTGTGTGTAAACCAAATGTATAGTTCTTTTAGAGTTCAAATGTCTGTTTATTCACTCATGCTCCTTTCATACCTTTCCCCATGCAGCGTGGTCCGAGGAGCGAGTTCGCCTCGATGGATGAAGGTAGCGCCTTGGTAAGAGTCAGTTTGCACCAAGCACGGTTTAGCAAGTAATATTGTTCCAAGTGCGATTAAGCAATAGTTCTCTATCTTCATTGCAGGTGCGGTGCCTTTGCAAAAATGTCGAGCGTAGAATGGTGACCAGCGCTGTCTTGAGCGGTAATATGCCAAGTAAGTATCTTGCGGTAAGTAAGTGAATGCCTTTGGCGGAACCCCGCTCACCTTTTGTTTGTTCTTGTTTTTTCAGATGCTGATGTTGCGAGCGGCGATTCAACAGGCACCGTGCTGGGTCGTGAAGATGCTCTAATGATAGGTGAGTATGGCGTGGCGCTGCAGCTGGCAATGCAACACGGTTGTTTTAAATGTTTTTTCCCTTTCTCACAAGTGTGCCTGCTCCAGGAGAAGATGATGACCAAATGGGAATTTTCCTGTTCTAACCTTCTCTTCTTCTTTCCTTTTCTCTAGGATCGGCTCCGGACACAAACGGGTGTAGCTGTAGACAGAATACTGGACTGCAGACACGGTCAGAGTTACGCTGCTGAGATGCAAAATAACGCAAAGTGGGTGCTGCTCTTCGGGCGTGGTTTAAATAGCATCGAAAAAATAGTTCCCAGATAAAGAGTTCCAGTACCACACCCAAGTAGTAAAATAATTCCTAAGGAAAGTAGTCCCTTCATGGCCTCATGATGGCCTGTATGTGAGTTCTTTGCAGGATGACCTGCACAGTTTAAAGATGGCAATATGAGCCTGGCGCCTACGGCGCCAGGACTGAACCCATATAGCCCCTGGACGGGGTTTTGGGAATTCCTGGGTCTTCATGGATGCCTGTTCCCTGGATAGATGGATCTGTTCCAGATGTCTGGGGGCAAGCATCGTGACAGGGACCCAATCAGGGAAGATCGTTGCCACTCCGCCTCAAGGCTGGTTAGGCCTGGGCTTAGAGAGAATTTTGTAGTTCTCAGGGAGGAGTATGTCAAAAACAGTGACAGAGCTAGCAGTAAACCACATCACAGTGAGAGCGACGACGTCAAGGTCAAAGTCTTCAAGAAGGTGACAGATGTCAGAGGAGAATTTAATGGCAGAGAGTTGAGGGTAGCTAAGTGAAGCTGGTTGCCAACTTTGAAGGTCTTCTGAGGTAGGGTGCAGGAATGTGGTACACCCAATAGTGGTGACGAAGGGGCCAGGGTGACAGCAGAGGGAGGAGAGGGAGGAGAAGGAGGAAGTTGATGAGAGACGGAAGACACCTTTCAAGAAGGAGGAGGTTGGGCAGAGAGCCCTGGGCCATAACAGATCCTTGCTGGTAGACATTAATGATGTACCTAGTAGATGGGAAGTGTGCCAAGAGTACTTCCCATTGGGTACCACCATTAATGGGCGAAGAAGTAAATGGGGAGAGGACTGAGAGCATATGAGGTGTCCATAGGTCCAGAGAGGGAGCGACAAAGTGGATGTCAGTGACAGTCTGATTAGAAGAAGCTTTGACATAGGTGTCAGCACTGGGTCGGTCTGGGTAGGAGACCAGGAGATCTTTCTTGAACTTTTTCCTTCCAGGCTTTGAAGGAGGGGAAGGATAGGTGATAGAATAGCAGTTAGACTAAATACGGGAGATGGAGAGCAGCATGGATGGAGGGGGCAGAGAGATGGAAGGGGGAAGAGAGAGA
This sequence comes from Ambystoma mexicanum, assembly GCF_040938575.1. NCBI lineage: Eukaryota > Metazoa > Chordata > Amphibia > Caudata > Ambystomatidae > Ambystoma > Ambystoma mexicanum. The sequence goes on from NC_090936.1 coordinate 543,845,394, forward strand.
CAGAAAAACTGCACAATGTACAATCAACTCACCAGGTGGACTAGCAGCAAGACAGGCGCAGACGAATCAGGTGCACAACATCCCACAGGTCGCCGAACAGGGTATTTTGCTGCTTTGCCAGTCTATGCACCTACTTGATTGTACCTGTACTTCTGTATACCTCTATTGCCCTCATAACATGAGGTGTGGCTCCCCAGACTAATCTCTACACTAATAACCTGCATGCTGTAAGTCGTATGCATGGTCTAGCACTTTGAAGAATGTCACTTTGCACTTATTACAACTAGCGCCCTGATACCTGAGGGTTTAGTGCGCTGCTATGAATGCACAAATAAATGAATAAATTACAAGTTGGGTGGTATTCCGGTATTAAATTCGCTGAAATCCCACCCAACTGAATTACCATTGCCGACACTTTGTACAGTGGAATTACCGTCAGACTACAAGTGGAGGTTGCATAGTAAATATCACTTTTTTCAGAGTCTGGGCGGAATTACAGCTGGCAGAATTACCGCCGCAGTAATTCTGCCAATTTTACCAATTTTTCGGCGGTCAGTGGGAGGATTTAAATTGTCAAATTGGTAGGAAATAATTGACAGTAAATGAATTACTGCCACTTTTTCTGGACTGTCATACTAGGAGTATGGCCCTTGAGTGGGGGATGTACCTCCAGCATCATGCTGCAGGTAAATCCTCCCACTTTCTGACAGAAATTCGCAAAATTGGCAGAATTACTGCAGCGATAATGCTGCCAGCGGTAACTCTGCCAAAAATGCCCTATAGATTCCAATGGACTGTCAAAAATGGGGTGTAACTCCGCCACTGCCATTTGTAATCCAGATGTAATTCTGCCAGACCAAGTGGTGGTAATGGTAATTCCATTGGGTGGTTTTCTGGTGGATTTAACACTGGAATACCGCTCAACTGGTAATGAGGTCTAAAGTGCTTGAGTGCTTCTCTTGGTTTTATACAGGCGGATCATCCCTCTGTTTATCGTTTAAAGTCCATAGTTCTCAAATGAAAACAAGGGACTATTGATCAAATAGTCTCTTATATTTTCGTTGATGCACAACGCGTTTCGGGCTCTCTCTTAGCCCTTCATCAGGTGCGACCAAATTCTATACTTCAATCTGATGTATCTGAAAGTTAAATATATATTTCTATTTAGACCCTCAGTTCATGTTCCATATAGCTTCACAATTTCTTTTGACTAAATAGACCAATGTACCTGTAATACTATAAGAGACTATTTGATCAATAGTCCCTTGATTTCATTTGAGAACTATGGACTTTAAACTGTAAAGATCAACAAGAAAAAGAGTTTTAAAGAGACATTAGAAACACTTTCGGATTGAAAAAGCTGTGAAAACACGGATATATTGTTTGGTTTATTGAAAATTGTTTTGAATACGAGACTGCATGTAACATTTTGTTGTAAAATGGGTATTTTTTGAATCACTAACAAAACTGAATAGAGATACTACCCAGACCTTCAAGGGTCATTGTTTTTGGTTAAGAATAAAATGTGAAAGCAAAATTGCACTAAGATAATGTGTTTTGCATGTTTATGCCTAAAAGTGTGCACAGAGTATGATCATTTTTGCTGAAGTGATCTTTGAAACCACTGTTTATTCCGATTCTGTAGCCCAGAATCAAACTCTGTTTAGCACCTAAGTTTGTATTCAGTTCTAACAAGTAAGCATTTGAGTTTACATTAAGGTTCATAGAATTAAGGAGTGCTACTCTACACCCAAATTGATCATTGTGATCCCTCTGTTTATACCACATTCAATTTATGTAACAAAGCTTCTAATGGTAAGATGCCAAAACAGAACTTTATAAATAACTAGCAGATATACCTGGTGTTCCCCATATTAAAGAGTAACCAAACGTTTGGTATGGTATTCCACAACTTAGAGATATAAAAGAATTGGCTAAATAGTACTGTATTCTTTATCAATACATGGTCCGACATGTATACTTAGGAATGTTTGGCATTGCCATTGAACACATCAGTATACACAAAGTTTCATCTCTTTCCAGCAGGGGCATGAACCAAAAGGTTGCTTAAGCTTTCCCGCAGGGTCGTACTGGGACACAAAGTTGTCTTGGGCCCCAATTAAATAGTTGCTCACAGTTGCAAATGGCTATTCATTCCTTTTGTGACACTATTTGAATAGTAACAAAGTGGGATTTTTTGGATACATGCAAACTGTGCATTTTAAAGAATATTTATTCCACAACACTGGTCAAAACTTCTAGTTGCATACTGAAGTAACCCATCAAACCGGCACACATTGGACCCAAAAGTGGGCCACTTTGACCCAAAAATTGGCCCACACCAGCATTTTGCATTTTTGGTTTGGTCATGGGCCTATTGCCCTGTAGGCAGTCCATGCCTGCTTTCCTGGCCCTTTCAGTCTTGAGTCTTATATGACATTGATCTGGTGTCTCTTGCTGTCATTTTAATAATCATTGCCTAGCTGTATCGAGCTGTTGTCTGGTGTGCCTTTGTTATGGAGTCTCCTGCTGTATTTGTGCTGCCTATCTGGCTGCATCAGCCTGTTGTCTGTCTTGTCTCTGTTCTGGGGTCTCCAAGAGTAGATTGTCTCTTGGGTGGCATGATGGTTGAATTGCAGGCTTTTTGCCACTCGGATGTAACTTTATGAATATGACGAAGAGTAATTGCTGAGATTCTCTTGTCTTAATTTACCTGGATTTCTTGTACTAATCTTTGGCGCATTTTCAGCTTTTATTATGGTAGTGTGTTTAGCTTTTGTTATGGTTGTACGGCAAGCAAAATACCAATGGCTGTTTGTTCATCAAAATAAGCATTTGTTCTAAGTTCATCTACCAGGGCTCCACTTCAGCAACTTTAAATTAAGCTAACTGTGCATTACTTGTTATTCTGTCCACCAAGAGTGCCACTTTAGCAACTTTCAACCACACCATTAGATTCCTCCTAAAAGGTTACCCGTGTTAGATTCTTTTGGAGGCCTCTAGATAGTTCCCCCACAATTTCTATAGCAGACAAACAGACAACTTTCAAAAATATGTGTCACATGATCTTGCTAATGCAGATTTGAACACATCTAAATAGCATTCTTAACCAACCCCTCACTTGCTGGCACAATAAACTAAAGCAACTGACGATTCCTCGTGCAACATTCATGCTCCCGATTTTAAGAAACTAAAATATGCTTCTCTTACTACAGTTTTTTTACATTTACTAATGTCTAAGATGTTAAGCTCCACTGCCCCTTTAACAGAAAATACAGCGACCATGTGGGAGTGACGTGGGAGCTGAGAGGGGAGAGGGTAAAGTTAGTTACTGCCTACTGTTTGAATAGAGAAGACGTTTGTGTAAAGCTCCATTGTTGCAGCCATCATTGTGTAGGCCATCTGGCCTAACAACTGGCAATGAGGCTGTGTTCCTGTGGCCCGGAGTCCTCCTCCATATGTGGTGGGTGATCCCACCCTGCCCTTTTGCTGATCCAGCGTCCGGTGCCCCTTCGCACCAACTCCTCCACACGCAAACGCGATCCCGCCATCTGTCCTGTTCCCCGATCCCTGTCTGCAAGCAGTGCATATCACCACAGCCCCTGGTTGCCAGTGCATGGAGCACAGGCTTCCCGTCTTCAGCCATGCGGCAGCCCGCCAGTAGCTGGCATTCGCTCCATGTGGTGGATTACACACAAAAACACGCAGACATCAGGTGGGTGCAAGTCTCGGTCATGCCTGTGGCACTCTCACCTGTACTACCACAGCATCTTCCTTTTCATAACGATCACAGGCTTCCCGGCGACCCTGCACACCAACAAGAACTTTGCAAAGTCATTTGGAAAAAATAATAAAAATAATACCTACGCACGCAAGAGCCCGTCCGGGTCACCTGATGAAGAGGAGGAGTTCATCCTCGCAACGGGAGCGTTAGATACCTCCCCCCCAACGCACCATTCCTGCTGCATCACAGAGGGCCATATGGCCAAGCCCATCCACTATCCAGGCACACACCATTGGGAGATGCGAACAGCAGGGCTTATTATCCACGGACAGTATGCAGACCAGGCTCTGGGCGAAGCCAGACAAGGCCACATGCACTGAAAACAGCACAGCTAACTCCCAATTCACATGGACAGCCCTTGTTTCATTTGGAATGTCAGTTTAGAAAGCCCACACTCAACACAGGGTGCACACCCTAACTGTCGCACTTGTCACAATGAGTGACTCTGAACCAACTCCACCCACTACTAGATCCACAGCCACCGCATGGTGCATGCCGCCTGCATTTGCTATGACCCCGCAAGCGGACAAAGGCCCGAGGTGGGTCAAATGGTTAGACAATTTCAACAACTTTATCAAGTCAGCTGACAAAGACAATTCTCCAAACCACTGGAACATGTTTATTAATGTCGTTGGCAGCGAGATAAAAACACTAATAAAGACCATTCCATCAGAGGAACAACCAAATTACGCCTCACTGATAACCGCCCTCAACAAACAGCTTATGATTGAACCCAATCGCGACTACGAACATTACATGTTCAATCAATGTACACAACGAAGTGAAGAAACAGTACATTAATTAATCACTCTCCTGCGAGTCAACTCATGCGAGTGAAGGGGGCGCACTGCCAATTCCACGCTTTCCCATTGGATCAAGCAATAAGGTTGCAAGTGATCGAATGGTGCCTATCCCAGGCACTTCAGAAACAACTTCTAAAAAAGCTGTTCACTATAGGTGAACTAAGTGAGATGGCCAGGATACTCGAGAGGGTGGACCTGCAGGCAGCAACAATGTCTGGGAACAACCCTGTGAAGGGTGAAGAGCATGAACTCATAGCGGCAATCCAATGGCCCGCAGAGAGGGGCACCTCATCTCAAGGACGGGGACACACAACTGGCCCCAGAATACAAAGGCAGTGCTACTGGTGCGTCATGGCGTTTCCCCACTCAGCTACGTGCCCAGCCCTCTCTCAGAGGTGCGGCAACTGTGGCAGAGAAGGACATTTCCAATCTGTCTGCATAGAAGGCAGACCTTTTCCCACTCTGCGATTGTCGCCACAACCACCCCAGAGGATGTATAAGCGAGACCAGCAATACCAACCAAGACCGTACCAGCAAGGACTGAGACGGTATATAAGAGTGGTAGAAGAGCACCTACCTGAAGAATTCTACCAGGATTTTGAACCATATGACCAAGGACCACTCCTCCAAGATGAGTACGACGGACCACCTCAGTCACATCATTGGCACGACCGACAGCAGATGTACGGACCCTGGTATAGAGGAGATGACTATGATCAATACCCTTAGATGAGTAAGTCAACCTCATCCAGGATGACAGTGTAGCAAAGGAGGCACCCAGGATAGCCGTCAACATCAGCGACAGACAGTTCTATTTCCTAGTAGACTCTGGTGCTACCGTCAACATTCTGGGGGAGCAGGAATTCCTACAGATACACGAAAGACCGGCACTGTCCAAGTCACACACAAAGATATTTCAGTGGGGCGTGAACCTTCCCCTTAATTTCATCAGACTCTTTAAGTGCCATGTGATGCACAAAGTACTCAACATAGACACAACCATTTCCGGAGCCCAACCAAGGGATGCTGCCTGCTGAGCTACCACACTGCAGCCGGTCTGGGGCTCATTGATATTTATGTCCAGGAAGGGGATGTGATACAGACTGTGGTGCAGCTGGGTACCGTGAGCGAGAGCATTTACATGGTAAACAAAACTGAGATCCTCCCAGTAGGTACTAGCGAAACTCTTAATAAACTCCCACCACAATACAAAACCTTCAACATTGACAACTCCAGCCTCACAGTCTCCACAACTGTTAAAACGTTAGGTGTCTACCTAGATGCTCCACTAACTATGTCCCGTCAGGTCAACACCATAGCCTCTTCAGCCGCACTCACCACTAAGGTGATCAACACAGTTAAAACCTTTTCTCTACATAAAAACCTGCCTATCCATCGCCAGAGCCACAGAAGGCACTAAATTGGATTACTGCAATGCCCTATTCCTGGGCACCTCTGCAAAAAACCTAACAAAACTACAAGCCACTCAAAATAACACCCTCAGGGCAGCACTGAGCATTCCCAAAAGGGAACATATCTCTCAAGCCAGAAAAGAAGCCCACTGGCTACCGGTAATGGAACGTATACTCTTCAAATCAATGGCCATCACACACAGGTGCCTCTCATCAGATGCTCCACCCTACCTATCCAAACGAATCACCCCATCTCCTCCAACCGACCTACTAGATCCCACCTCTCCAATCAGATATATGTACCCACATTCAAAAGAACCAAAGCGGGAGCGTCCAGTTTTCAACACCTTGCACCAGAAAACTGGAATGCCCTGCCTACCACACCTTCCACAAAATGCTAAAAACCTTACTGTTCTGCTAAATGTACCTCATTAGCCTGCATACTCATGCTGTTGCACTGTAACCATAGCAAAAGTATAGTATACGCTTCCTTCTTTGTCATCATCTGATACCTGTCTACAGGTATCAGATACATTGTACACATTACTGTCGTACTTCCTATGCAAGCTAAGCAATCTGTAACAGCGCCACGATGCCCCAGGGCCGTTTGTCCGCTTTATAAATGCAAATAAACAAAAAAAATAAACTTGGGATGCCAACCGAAAGCCCTCATCACAAAAGAAACCATTGTGTCAAGATTCCTGCTCCTCTGCAAAGGGCTAGGAAAGTTAAAAGGATCCTCCATCAAACTCCACATTGATGAAAGAGTCTGACCCATCCCCCAACATCCTAGGTGGGTAGGATTCCACCTACAGGCCTCAGTCTCAGAGGAACTCAAACAGCTGCTTAACAATGGCATTTTTGAACCGGCGTCTGGTCCGACTCCTTGGGTCTCACCCCTAGTCATTGTGCCCAAAGAAGGAGGTTGCCTATGACTCTGCGTTGACATGTGGATGGCCATCACCGCCATTCAGAGGGAGTGGGATCTAAGCCCGCGAATTGAGCACATGATTGTTCAACTGAACAGGTCTGTGCTGTTCTCCAAATGTGACCTCAATCAGGGCTATCACCAGATGGAGCTACACTCTGACGCAAGGGGCATCACAACCTTCACCACCCACGATGGCCTATGTCGCTACCGACGCCTCAACTTTGGCATTTCATCGGCTGCTGACATTTTTCAAGAGGCAATAAGGCAAATCATCAGACCTAAATGAGGAGCACTGAACTACAGTGTTGATATTCTTATATTTGGCAAGACATGCAAAGAGCGTAATGATGCACTGCAAGCAACGTGCATCGCTGTCCAGGACGCAGGTATCACCCTCAACATCGACAAGTGTTGCTTCAGCAAGAGCAAGCTGAAATTCTTCGACCATATATTCTCAGCAGATGGCATGACCACAGATCCCGACAAAGTCAACACTATTTCCAACCTCCAAGAGCCCACACAAGTGGCTGACGTCCACTCGTTCCTGGGTATGGTGGGATACTGCGCTCGCTATATCCCCCACTAAGCTTCCATCACGGAGCCACTGCGCCATATCCTGTAGAAGGACAGTGAATTTGTCTGGTCACCTGAGTGCTGAGAAGCTTTTGACTCCATAAAATCTACACTAGAAGAGGCCCATCATCTAGCATACTTTGACCCCAATTGACACTGAAATAGTTGTAGATGCGAGCCCATTGGGTTAAGGGGCAATTCTGGCCCAGAGAAGCGGGGAGGACACTAATCCAAGGCACATTGTTGCCTATGCGAGCAGAGCCCTTGGCCCGCCAGAATCGGCTTACCCCCAGGTGGAAAAGGAGAGCCTGGCCGCAGTGTAGGCATGCGAACACTTTCCCAACTTTATCACTGGGAAAACATTCACCCTTGTTGCGGACCATCAAGCTATGTTGTCCTTATTTGGCTATGCTAGGACCAAGATGCCCCCCAGGATAGAACGCTGGGGCATCAGGTTGCAGGAGTACAATTTTGACATCGTCCACAGGCCCGGAGGTGAAAACAACCCGGCAGACTACCTCTCGCGTCATCCGGCAGGGAAGCCCATTGTGAGAGCGGGCGACACGGAAATACATAAATCGTGTGGGTGCCAATGCACTCCCACCAGTGTTGTCCCTGCAGATGGTCGCTACAACATCCTCCGCTGACCCCTCCATGGCACTAGCGATCAGCCTCACCGAAAACAACAAATGGAGGGACTATCGTCGTGCTGTTCTAAACCACCCGGGGGTGCATAGAGAGGAGATGGACAGGCTCACCAAAGTCCACACAGAGCTAGCCGTGAAGGACCATGCAACACTACTGAGGGGATGCCGGCTAGTGATTCCTGCAACACTCATAGTAGAAGTGATAAAGACAGCTCACGAGGGACACAGAGGCGCCGATAACACCAAGCAACAGCTCCGATGATAGATCTGGTTCCCTTTTCTGGACTCAATGGTTGACAGATGGGTAGAGAACTGCGTAGCATGCCAATGCACAACCAGAGCAGAGCCACCGGTCCCACTCCCGCCTACGCACATTCCTGAGAGACTGTGGGAAAGGGTAGAGGTCGACTTTTATGGACCCATGGAATCAGGAGAATACTTTCTCCTATTTATCAACAAACACTCAAGGATTCCAATCGTCAAGAAGGTTGCGACCACCGCATTCGCCCAAGTGGCGGCAACCTTTTAAGAAGTATTGAGTGAGTGCGGAATCCCCGATACAATCAAGTCTGACAACTGGCCCCCAGTCAGCGGACAAGAGTTCACTTCATTCGCAAACTACATGGGGTTCACCCACCAAAAGATCACCCCTAGGTGGCCACAAGCTAAATGGATGGCTGAACATTTTATGGCCTCGATCAAGAAGACGATACAGAGGACTTGCATCGAAGGCACTGACCCCCATCAAACGCTGTGCCGTTTGCTTCGGACTACAGGAACAGACCACATGAGGCCACAGATAAGACACCCGCAGAACTGATGATGTGATATGAAGTACGCACCTGCATGGTGAGACCCCCAAGTTACCGGCAGGAAGGTGACCCAGAAGAGAGACCTGGAACAGAAGGAGACAACTCGACTAGACACTGATTTGAGGAGAGGGGCAAAGTCCAAGGAATTTCAAGTAGGAGAGGAAGTGTTGATGCAGCAAGCAACCTCCAAGAAGACTGATCCACGTTTCGTCCAAAGCACTTCAACATTACAGCCTTGAAAGACACCATGGTAACAGTGGAGAACAAAGACAAGGAAGTCATGAGAAATAGCTCACAGTTCAAGCATTTGTTAAAGAGAGAAGAAGAAGGACCTCCCCTCTTGGATCCCGATCCCCTGGCGTGAGTACCAAGAGACGATCCATGGTTTCCCCCTAGGGAAATGAACCGTCATCAGGCAACAGATCCAGCGGAAGCAGCAGGAGCACCCATGGGTGATGAGAGAAGCAAGAAGCCCCGCCGGATCATCAGAAGGCTGCTCCGTCTAGTCGAGGAGTGCTAGGCAGGCGTGATTTAATTCAATATGTAAAATAACATTTGCTGTTTTCAGGGACAGATGTAACAATTTTTTAGCGAAACGTATTTTCGACAACTTCTAAATGTATGGAATTCATGCATCCCCACGGCTCGTAACCGTACAATTCAGCTGCATTAGCCTGCATGTTGTAGATGTGACGCACAGGGGAAACAGTCTTAGTCCCATGTTCCGAGGCAAATCTAAGAATTTGATTACAAGCCTTTCTAATCTTCAACTTGATTTTTCTCTTTCCTCAGACTATTTACAGTTGCCCATAAATGGTATGCCAAAATAATCAAATCTCTGTAATTGTTCTGTAATCGAAGAAGCTTTTCAAATGACGGATAGAAAACCATTACTTTGGTTTTGTCCAAAATGATATCTAAACCATATTTTTGCATCCCTGTATGCTAACTGTATCATGATGCCAACAGGGATTAAGGGATTAAGGGCATTAAGGAAATTAAGGAAATTAAGGAAACTAAGGAAATTAAAATTGCATTATACACAAAAAGCAATAAGCAATTTCTTCCAAAACCCAACTTGGCGGCATCTGTCTGCAATGTAATGAGACTGTCTATTAATTTGCTAATAAGGATGCAAAACAAGGTCGGGCCAGGACCCATACTTGTCTTGTGCCCTTTTGTATATTTATGGGGGTGGTAGTATCCTCTGCTAAATTTCACTTGACCTTTGATTCGTTATTACACCTTTATTAGGTAGATGGGTATTTTAGCATCATTTAACATATCCCAAACTTTGACTCTTGGGACCCCATCAAAAGCAGTTTTTTAAATCTGCAAACAGTGCTTAAAGATTGGCTTTCCTTAGTACAATTTATTTTTGCAATAAGAGAAAGAGCAGAACACTATGGTCTATTTGACTCTTTACTTGCTGAAAGCCTGGCTGCAAGTGGTTAATTATAGCAAGGTCCCTCACCTGGTAGGTCAATTTATATAGTAGCACTTTTGCAAATATTTTGCCCGTTGCATCCTAGAGGGAAATGTGCCTATAGATTGACAAATCTTCTCTACCACCTTTCTCATATAGCGGCACGATTTCAGATGTGGTCTGGGATAAAGGGGCAGTAGAGAGTTCATTTACAGCAATAAAAAGGCAGAAGAGGAACGGGATTCAGAAATTTAATTCAGCCTTGAACAAATCAATTTTGTCTGGTCCTGAGGCTTTGAGGCTTTGACGCTTTTTATTATTGCTTTTCTAACCTCTTCAGTGGTGAACTGTAGTGCATCAGTGTTAAATTTATCAGATGCACATTCAACTTCTCTTCACTTGAGGGGAGGTATCTGGTTTCAAAATACAAATCTGAGAAATGCCTCCATCAAACCTTTTCACTAATATTTCCCTGTATAACATTCCTTCTATCAGTGTTTTCCAATAAAACCAGCTTCCAGAATGCTAGACTACTATTCTTCCATGCCGCATCCCTGAGCTCTTTCCAAGTCCCTCCTGCATTGGGCTTTCTCTTTCTCCTCTATCAGGAGTTTATAATCCCTTCTCAGCTTGCATATATCATTTCTAGAAAGAACCACTATATTCTTTATTCCAACTCGTGTTCACATTATTTATCTCTGAACTGTTCGTCAAATCAATTTGTGTGACACATTTCTTGAGAACTGACCGTTTTCCCTGCTTTAGTTGCACAAGTAATATTCGCTCTTGCCATTTCCTCAAATATGTGGCCAATTTCTTTGTTGAACTTTCTTAGATATCTTTTTGAAAGCTGCCCTTAGAACTCCAAAGCACAGCTAGTGCCAGCAGAGACTTTGAGAATCAGTAGATGTGTCTTGCTAGCACGACTGTGTGTGGATAATGTGTTGGCGGAGCCTGAACAGAGGTACATTTCACAAGATTACTTGATGTGTTCTGCATGCACTTAATACGTATGATGTCCATTGCAGCGACAATTCTGCCCTGCTGCAAAGTCCCAGGAGCAGTTTCCTTTTTTGACAAACTGTAAACATTGAAGCACTAGCACTACTCTTTGTAGAAGCTTTGCAAATTGAAGAGTAGTTCCAAGCTGTGATGAAGACTAACAAAGTGCGGCAGGCCTGATCTTTCATAAAGAATTAAACATTGCAGGTCAGTCAGTCAATGTACTTTATTATGTTATGTTATGTTATGTTATGTGAATTTGTAGAGCGCAGCATACGCCAAAAGGCATATTGGCGCTAGGGGGTTGAAGGAGAGAAGAGATTCAGGGAGAGCTAGAAAAGAAGAGTCTTCAGTGCACGCCTGAAAACCAGATGTTTGGCAGTAACACGGAGACCCCAAGGAAGTAGGTTCCATGCTTTGGCTGTAGCCACCGAAAAGGCGCGGCACCCCGTTCAAATGCGTTTAACACGGGGAACCAAAAGGAGTAGCGCGGACTGGGGGCGCAGAGGACGTTTTGGCACATACTGAGTAAACTTCTCCTGCAAGTATTTAGCTCCCGCCTTGTAGAAAGCTCGGTGAACAAGACACATAGGGCCTCATTACGACTTTGGAGGCAGCCATGCCCTTAAAAAGGGCATGGCTGTCTCCAAAATCGTGTCCGAGTTCCCTGAATGGGGAAATACCGGGCCATTCCGACTTTGGAGGACCCGGTATTTCCTCCTTCACGGAACCCGGACCCGGTCCTTCCCCATTCGAGCCCCCATAGGGCTCAATGGTAATGGGGAGGGAGCTAACAACGGGCCCGTTAATAACGGGCCCGTTGTTAGCTCCCTGGTCCCTGGTCCCAGAGCGGGTCCCGTGAGGGAACCTCATAATAGGGCGGAATGGGATTAACAGTGCCGGCACCATTACCGGCGCCGTTAAACCCATTCCGCCCGCCTCGTAATGATGCCCATAGATTTGGAAAGGATCCGTTGTTCAATGGGGAGCCAGTGTAGATGATGCAGGAGGAGGACCATGTGCGAGCGTGCTGGCATGCTATATATTAGATAAATGAATAATTAAAAGACAATATACAATACTTTACACACACAATCAATGCTAAATACTGAAATGAATAAATAAAATATAGTAGGAATAACTCCATGTTCTACGTAAACCTATCCATTTGTACCAATGTATTACTTAGCAACAAATATCGTTCAATACAAAGATTGACACACTGTAAAATAGGAGGCAGGGATTGCCATGATCAGTTTAAAATCTATTTACACCTTTCTCAGTCCCCAACCCATTAACGTTGGGAAGAGGAATTCCTTTCTTAAATCTGCATAGACAGGGCACAGTAATTCATCTGCATTGTGCTATTTACAGATGCACTTGCTTGCACTTGCTTGCTTTACTGGAATCAACCTTAGGTTGGAAAGCTGTGCCTTTTGCACATTTCTGAGATGAAGAAAGATGTCGCTTTTCCTCAAACTTTTAAAACATTGGATGTAGTATGGGTTGCTCACATGGGATATGTTTTTTGGTAAAATTGTACACTCTGTTTCTTTGATTATATTTTCTTTCGACAATTTAATTTAAAGGAAAAGAAACTTTGCACCTATATTTTCCACAGTTCATTACTAATGATGTGTTTCTTGGTAAAAAGATATAAAAAGCCAAGAGTCTTTGGGTAGGATTTTATATAGTTTAGCCAGGGTGATAAAATGGCAATATCTGAAACCATAACGTCTTCTGCCATCCGTCTTGTTAATGTTAAGTGTGGATTGCCTCATAGTCGCATCCAGTAGAGCAAAGTTTGCAAGGATATATAGTTGTCAAGATATACCAGGCCGCATTCTTCATATGGGGGATATCCTAGAAAACCATGGCACATGCCCCTTATTTTCCAGAATTGTTCAGAGATTCTCACAGTTTATGCAGTTGAATGCCGTTGAGATCCATGAATCCTAGATAAATTGTGCTTTTGTACCATCTCAAATATTAACCAGGATGAAACTTCTGTTCATGGTTTGGTTGATTGTACCTATCCCCTGCGAAAATATTGAAGATTGGTATTATGATCGCCTCCCTCCAGTTATTTTGAATGATCTTTTGTTGTAGTATGATATTAAATATCGAGGTTGCTTTAGCAACCACGCAGACCTTTCCTGTTTAAAAAAAAAACTTGATTGGGACTAAGTTTGGCCCCGGAGACTTGCCATTCGCCATACCTATTAATGCCATTCCTAATTCACTGATGGCTATTCTTATAGGATTGCCTCTAGGTTTTGGTATTTCCTCATTCCCAGCAGCAATTTGGTCAATTTTTATTCTGCATTGCCTCTAGCCCTCACTTTGCTTGTTATAAGTGCAGACAAATGTTGTATCTATTTGACTTGCAATACCAAGTAAAGGTTTGTGGTTAGCATTCAGGCCATATGCAAACCTTCTCCAGCAGGTTTTTTGATTGTCAGCTATTGCCGACTTCTGTAGATTTATCCAAGCCTGTTCAGCCAATTCTGATTTCTTGGCACTTAATGTATTTTTATAGGCTACCCTGGCATTAGCTATTTATGCTTGGGTTCTATCTTGTTTCCTTAGGGCAGTCAAGAGTGATCGCTGGTCATCTTACATTTTGCGTCAAACCATGTGGTTCTCATTGCAGTAGTATTAGGCATGCATTGTGTTTTTCTAAATGCCTGGCTTGTTATAGACACTATGTTCCCCCAGGCCAACAGTCTGGCATCTCCATTGCTATCCATTTCCAGGCATATTTCCTTGTCGTTCAAGGTTGATGTATGATCCTAGCTACTTGTAGGTCCTGATCAATGTGCTACCAGCGTATCGTTTTATGCCCACCATTGTCATCCTTGTTTGCGTCATGTTTTTACTTGTGTCTTTTAATTGGTTCCTTCCATTTCCTTATCATCAGGGTGAGAGTGTCATGGTCACTCTCAATCCTAATGGCTACTTCGAAATCTACCGCCCATGACCAATTTTCTGTGCCTATTAGGAAGTAGTCAATAGTTAAGCAAAACTTATGTTTGTGAATGTATGCTTCCCTGGAGTGTCTAATGGGAATCTCCCATTTCTTGTCCTGACCTCCAATTCAATGATGATGTTTACCAGTTTCCTGCCTTTATTATCTCTGCTTACTTCTTTGAGAACCAGAGATTGCACTCCCCTTAAAATTACCAATTTTCTGATTAAAATCTCCCCCCACTAAAATGTAATGTTTGTCTTCAGGGTTTCCAAGCAGCATACATTATATTTACCAGCTCCAATATTGGCACTCCTCCAGTATTGCCGTGAGGTGAATTGTAAAGATATGCTATGACCCAAAGGGTACCCTTCACTCATTCTGTCTATAATTAATAATGTGGGTGAGTGAAAATACGTGCAGATCGGCTTATATTTCATTGCGCTTGAAAAGTAGGTTGCTAGTCCGCCACAGTTTATTCCCCTTTTACTTCGTATCGCTTTTACGCGCAAGGCTTCAAAATTATCCAGGCAGATCGTAACCAATGCCCATGTTTCCTGCGGCAACAAAATGTCAGCTTAGATCAGGAAAGCCGCTAGTTCTGGATCTTTTATTCTATTTGCCAATCCGGCAATATTCCATGAAATGATTTTTAGAATGCAGAATAGGGGGCTATCTTTGTTGGGGCAGGGTCGGCAGATTGTGTGTTATAAAACTGTATACTGTTTCCTTTGCCCTTTTTGTTAGTGGAGGTGAAACGGATCTGATCACTTATTTCTGGCATCCTTCCGTTGTTCATTTTCATTGTTAAGCATGTTAGAAGTAGAAAGATCTTGCAATGGTTTATACCATTTGTCGTGCAGGTGACATATATTATGCTTTGTGTCCTGATACGACCACAACTGTTAGAGATCGCATGAACTTTAGTTTTTGCAGCAGGCAGGTGCCGCTGGCACTTGAAACCCTTTTGCACTTGAAACTTGCAGGGACTGCATATAGGAAAGGTTAGCCCATTTTCTTTGATTATGGAATTTTATTACAGAGTCAGCAATGAGAAAATCAATTCATAAAAACGATATGAATCTTAGTTTCAGTAAAACAGGAACATCACAATTTAAACAGCATAAAATCAGTTATAGCAATTCAACATAACACTTTAAGACCACTATAAAGTGCAAAGTGCTAAAGTTTAATCCTGTTTGATGCTATCAACTATAAATCACAATTATCAAATGTGCAAATATTAGCAAGAAACCATTAGGTCTTATTATACACCTAAATAACGTTTATCTGCCCAACATGTTTTGTTCTTTTCTAATGAGCCTGTATCTCTAGAATTTCTTCAGGGGCTAATGCGCCTTCTGAATTCATTAGTACATTATGACATACTTAGAGTAACAGACTGTCCAATGCCTTGCCTCTGTCCCATGGCCAGTCACGGAATGCCATGCTGCTGGGAGGCGTACAATATGAATCTCTCCCTTTGTTCAGCATTTTGAATAGGTTGACCTCATTTTCCTATATACAAAAAAGGGTGAATAAATGCCCCTCAATATTGCTTTTTTTTATAACCCAAATCAGCTTAATTAAATGTAGTACTTGACTTGGTGGGCTTTCTAATTCAGCCCGTAACCGGGACAGGTGTACTGCGGCTTGCCAATCGATGTCTGTTCAGTTCGTCTTTTATGACTCGTCTGGGACAATTCGACCAACACTCCCCCTCTGCACTTGGCTTCACCCCAAAGGTGCAGGTTATCAATTCTTCCTTTTTTTAACTCTTGATGGCACTCGTTTCACTGCATTTGGTTCTTCTAGTGCAGTCCTTTGGCTCTGTTTACTGTGCTGGTGTGTTGTGCTGGACTGTTGGCTTCCCCACTTACAACACGGCCTATTCACCCCTTTTTGTTTATAGGAAAATGAGGTTATCCCTTTCAAACTGCTGAGCAAAGGGAGAGATTTAGATAGGAAAGAACATGAACTAAACATGTTGGGCAGATAAAAGTTATTTAGATCTCTAATAAGACCGGAGGGTTTCTTGCACATCAAAGCAACACAACCAATCTTTCTTTCCTGAAGAGTCAACATGACATCAGGCGGACAGCGATCTCTATGGAACATGTTACAAATCAGTCTTCCCTTTAAGACTGCTTTCACATTTTCCTCAAGAACACTGATATGAATCTTATTAAGCGTTTCTGCTTACTCTAAGTATGCAGATTGCCCCATAATAAGGGTAAGTTCCTGGAATTCAAAACAATTACAAAGGTTAAAATGTCCAATGCTCCCGATAGTTGTTTGACTATCCTTTGATTGTTAGCAGTTTGAAAACTGGTTGACCTTTCACAGGAGTTAATTGCAACAAGGCTCCAAAAACAAGAACATGTTTACCTCCAAACAAAATGTCTTTGCCAGTATTCAAAACCTCTTGCATTTGCAAGCGAATGAAAACTAGAATCAAGTTAGACACCATACTAACTTCATCTGCAATCAAGGTATTTCATTTCCTTAGAATCTTTCCTACTTCTTGTGCTGCACTTGATACAAGTTTTTGATACTCTGGATTATTATCATGCTCCACTGGTAGCATCAGTAGTTGTTGTAAAGTAATACCTCCTACATTGAATGCTTCTAAACCTGTTGGAGCAGTTACAATTCATGACAGAGAGCAATCAGTTACATTTTGTATCATGAATCTTAATTCATGAATTAAAAAAAGAGGTACCTGTTCCTGCATGTCCATTGACATACATCAATAGAGGTTTGCATTGGACACAAGAACATTAATGCTTGTCATGTTGTAAACTGTGTAAAAGCTATCTTTGATTTTACAATAAACTTCTTTTTGCTCTATATTAAGGTTGCTGACTATTTTATCATAAATTGCATCTGAAATTTTAGTTTGTTGCATTGCATGTTCTACTTCTTCCATGGCAAGCCCAACATCAGTTTGAATAATTGTCCCACTAAGCGCATGTTGGCTTCCTGGTACAGAATCTTCACTGCTCTCGGGAGTCTCTTTTTCAAATTCAGCTGCCAAAAGTTCTTCTTGATGTAGTTCTTTTTTCCAGTAACTCCAAGTACTGCTCACATTTTGGATATCTAATTAGGCTTGTTTTTAGCAAAACATTTTTGTTCAAAGTTTTCAAAACTTCCAAGCAAATCATTCTCTGCACGCCATGAGAAGAAGAACTGCAAAAGACAAAAATTACAGAATTATTTTTTTTCTGCAGTTTGGCAAGATAGTTTCATGTGGTTGATAAGACTTGCCTTCTTGTGTCCCACTAGACAACCAGTACATCCATGTCATTTATATCATCCTCTGTCCTTGGACCATCCTTGGATGCTCTAATCTCTTCAGGCATCCCCCTCTCTCAGCCTGTCTCTACTCCTCTCACTTTCTACTCTCTGCTCACTTGAAACTTCCTGTCCTATGTCAAAAGCTCACCCAGCACTGCCACCTTCCTTTGCGGTAATTCGTCCTATGAATCGAGTGTCAGTGAGCGCCTTTGCCTCCACTTTCTCCCCTCCTCCTACTCCTGCGGCTGACTCCCATCCTGACACAGCCCTTTCCAGCCTCCACCTCTCCATCACTAACACTTTGGATATCCTTGCCCCTGTTATGAGGATCCACCTAAAGTCTGCCACATAGTGCAACTCTTGTTATGACACTGATTTGGCTGCTCTGAAATGCAAGTGCAGAGTAGCCAAACAGAAGTGGGTATCTTTGCGTGCACCCTCTGACAAACTTGCCTGCCGCCTGCTCCAAAGGCAAAACAGACTCTCCATCTACTCTAAGAAATGGGTTAACATTCACGCATGCATCTCTGTGGCCTCTAACAACACAGGCTAGTCCTACTGCAGTATCCTCCTCCTCTACACCTACCCAGGCCCTCTGCATGGCTCTGGCTTCTTGTTTCACCTCTAAAGCCCAGGACATCTTGTCTGCACAATCCTCCACCACTCCTCTCTCTCCCCCAACCCCTCTCAGGCCCACCGTGGTGCCCCCCTCCTATCCTTCTTTTCTCCTTCTCTCTGTAACACCTGAAGATGTTTCCAGACAAGTCTGGTCGATGAACGTCTCATCTAAACAGGTGACCCGCTGCTCCTCCAGTAACCACCAAGGACAACATTGGTTCTCTCAGTACACCCTTGACCAATTTCTGTAATCACCCCTTCACCATTGGCTACTTTCCCTCCCTTCTCAAGCACTTCTGCACCCCCTACTAAAAAAGCCTTCTGTCAACCCCTCTATTCTGGCAGACTATCGCCTGATCTCCATCACTCCTTCCCTGGGCAAACTGTTTCCCTACCCTTGACTGACTTGCCATTCAAGAGTTTTCCAAAGTATGTCAGCTAGAATCCTGCCTGCCAAACAGCCTTTTAGAACTTAAAAGATAGTTTGTGCAGGGCCCAGTTTTACAGATACTGGGTTGTGGACAGGAATTCCATGTACATTTTGAATTGGCCCAGTGTTAGCACAGCTAAACTCCAAGGGAGTTGAAAAACCATGTACCAAACGTATCAGGCACTTGACAAAGTGAGAACGCTACTGGGACACAATTGAAAAAATTGCATGAGGTCTGCTTTTGGTGGCAACATCTGACTAAGTCAGTCTTTTTTGTTCTGTGCCTGGCAAGGAATATCACCTCATACTCTTGACCAATTGCACCACGACTTTACACCATGCTTTTACACCACTTTACAACATGCTCAAGGCTGCTAGCCTTGTCAGCGCATGTCTTGTGAGTGACCTGAACCCAAATACATTCATGGCATGGAATAATCCATGAGGTTTTGAGGCCTACCGAAATCTTGATGGCCTTCGAACTACCTCTATTTTGTGGTCTATTCCATGTGTTCACAACTAAAGGATAATAGTTATACTTATGTTCTATATCTGCTATCTTGTGCTACTTCTAATAAATACTCAATGTATTACCTAAAGTGTACCCTACCTCTTGGGTCCTACTCTCTTGCATGTGTGTGTGTTTATACTGCATTGATTCTAGATGTGTGCCTATTGGCTGGATGTGTCTACTATCTTTCTACACAGCTGAACTCTAAGTATATATGTATGTGTGTTGCTGTTTACTGTTTACCTATCAGTGAAGGCGTATACTGGCAATGACAGAGTGATTTGCTTGGGTCTGGGCTTTTGGTCATTGGTGTGGTTTCAGACTCGTGTTTTATGGGCTTTCTTAACTTATATTTTCTCTCACATGTGGGATGTGTGACGTTCATCCCAACATTGGGCATGTGATAGAATGCCATCTGGTGAGGGTGGCATAGCCTTTTGTTTTTAGTCATTTAAAATGCTGCAGGTAATTCTGTTTGTGAAGGGGAGGTCTGCTAATCAGACCCCCTTCCATAAATGACCCTGCTAAAAGTATAGTACATATGTGCCTTTTCTATAACCATTCTACTTATATCTATGACCGCAGCACTACAGTGGCACTGAACAGGTACAAAGGTCATAGGTATATTTATGACTGCTTTTAGAACAAATTAATGCCTTAGTCCGGTGGCAGGAAAATATTTAAATATAAACAATTGTTCCTATTGTAAAAGTTCTTCATCGCTTTCACTTTCAGTTCAGAATTCTTCTTAAATTGATTTTCAGACTCTTCTTATTTGACTGATAAACTAAACATATCTGTAGGTGCCCGAGTTCTCTCTAGTGGTGACTCTTTATGCCTGGAAGTAGATAGAGTCAAACAGTCTGCTTCGCTGAAATAATCTTTCTCTGATTTAGGTGTAAAGTGTTGTAATGCGTTTCCTCCTGAGTTACAACAAACCCTGAATATTTTATGTTTTGTAAAACCTTAAAATCTTGGTACTGGAACAATGCATATTTCTTGATTTATATGTTTTGTATCTGTTATATGACTCTGGTTCTTATCTGTGCTTTGTTTTAATGGTGCTCTGTCCCTTTGCCAGCAAGATTTTTTCCAAAGTAGTTGGAAAAACTAATTGAATTATTTGTTTTCCTTATATTTGGGGGTCTCCCCTTTCCTATTATGTTATCCCTTCACTAACTCCCTCCTTACCCATTTTGTCTCCTTACCCCCTATTTATTTCAATGAGGTCCTTCAAATACATGTTTTCATTAAAAATGCATTTGAAAAAACTCCTGTCGGCAAAACAATGCAATACTGTTTTACTAGTATAATATTTTGTATTTTGTATCTGTAAATATTGAACAGGGCTCTGGTGCACATGCTGCCTTGTTCACACTATATACACATTTTTAATAAAATATAACAAAATGTTC
Organism: Ambystoma mexicanum; assembly: GCF_040938575.1. Taxonomy (NCBI): domain Eukaryota; kingdom Metazoa; phylum Chordata; class Amphibia; order Caudata; family Ambystomatidae; genus Ambystoma; species Ambystoma mexicanum. Next base: position 543,866,023 of record NC_090936.1, read on the forward strand.
AAACCTTTTGCCAGCAAGATTTTTTCCAAAGTAGTTGAAAAAACTAATTGAATTATTTGTTTTCCTTATATTTGGGGGTCTCCCCTTTCCTATTATGTTATCCCTTCACTAACTCCCTCCTTACCCATTTTGTCTCCTTACCCCCTATTTATTTCAATGAGGTCCTTCAAATACATGTTTTCATTAAAAATGCATTTGAAAAAACTCCTGTCGGCAAAACAATGCAATACTGTTTTACTAGTACAATATTTTGTATTTTGTATCTGTAAATATTGAACAGGGCTCTGGTGCACATGCTGCCTTGTTCACACTATATACACATTTTTAATAAAATATAACAAAATGTTCAAACCTGTCATTAATGCTTGGTCATTATGGCCCAGATACTGTTGAAGCATTTGCTTACATTTGAACAAAATGAGCAATGGTGCAAGCCAGTGGATAGGCCTACAATCCTCAACCTAGTGCACAGTCACCCAGCACCACTATGTCCCTCCCTACCTATCTCACCTTTACTCCCACAAACCATGGGCTTGTCCTCTGGCACCATCACTTTTACCCCTGTACACGTCCAACTTAATTCACCAGACCCTTGGCTGGTCCTGGCATTTGCCCGCCCTCCCACTGTACCATAAACATCCCACTCTGCTTAAATCTGAGACCAGTGGCTGGTTCAATGCCAGATATGAATCTTCCCCTATGCCAACTCTGAAGTTCCCTTACCACTCCTCTCCTTCAGTTCCATGGTAGAGCATGTAAATTCATGGATTAACAACTGCACACATTGTACTGTGCTGCACTTGTATTCCTGGTTCACAATGCATTTTATTATGAACAGATACAATATGGTATATTATGTACTTTCAATTGTATTAATTGGGTGACAGACACACTATGAAAGCTAAATAACACAACACAACATCATTGTAAAAACTTTAAAAGAAGATCATACAGTTAATTCACGTACTAGTCAATGACCAATTGTGGACATGGGAAACAGCCTCTTCATATTTGTTATCATCCTTACATATGTTTCGAGGGTTATTCCCTTGCACCAAAACTTTGAAATTTCCTTCAAGACTTCTGCTTGTGCACACTCTTCACTTGTCGCTTATGTTTTTCCCCCATCATCTCTATGGGATTTGGGAACGTTAAGAACCAAGTGAGCTCCTGCTCCCCCTGTCAAGGCTGCTGAAGACCAGTTCTCTGTTCATTGTGCTGCTTGAAATTAAATTGGTGAGTTTTCTTCATCTAATGCCACCTTACGTATGGCAACAACCTCTCCATAACTATGTTTGCTTTAAAGAAGACTGTTTCCATTATGCCTTCTAAATGCATCAGGCCTCATGGACCCTTTCTGGATAAATCACCACATGTGTTCTTTCACTGGATGCTTAGGTGAAGGTTGGTCAAAATGTGTACTTATCTCCTGAATGCTATATTTTTCAATCATTCTAGCGTGAAGAATTTCTCAGTCATCTACAGTATGTCCTCAAATTATCACCTGGTCACCATCCAGATCTTCATGTGAGCAATCCACTTTTATTTATTGACGTCCTGGATCATGAGGTATGGCCAGTGGAGTCAGGATAATTCATGGTTATATAAATAAATACTCTGCTGGATACCAGCCAAACATAATGCACAGATGAAAATCACTTGAAATCACTTTGAAAGTAAGCGAGTAAGAGAGGATGGAGTTAAAATTGAAGCACAAGTTGAGGCTATACAAACAGCTAAATGATATTTCTTTTAGAAGTGCTGAACTATCCCGCTACACATGAAATGAGGATTTGGACTTTTTACTTGGCCAGTTAAGCAGGAAACAGCATCCTGCCAGTATCTGAGCCATAAAAAAAAGATTTAATTCTGACAGCACAGAGTCTAGGTCAGATAAGCACAGCTTAACAGATAACCAAATGTACAACATATTCAGGGGGTATCACGTTCTGAATATGCGTAAGAGAAAGGAACCAAGGAAGAAGTGTATTCTTGCCACTGGTTATGGTAGATTACACCCTTGCTGACCTTGATCCAAGGATCTCACACCAGCATCAACGTTAGCCACCATATGGCAATATGGATGCAGTGAATCATCTGTTATCTGGTGCAGATGCCTAAACTGATGCCGAAGGTAAAATAATGTTATTGTTACTACTGCTGTTCCATAGCAACAGCTATGAAAAATATATGGAAAGTAGTAACAGTTTGGTTTATAAAAAAAACATGAGTCTATCTTCTGAATTGTGGAAGGTTGCCATGCATGGCACCCATGTCTCTTTTCATATAGTACTGAACAACTACTTCAGTTAATCTATTTTCAGTTTATAGAGCTCTAGAATACTTACCTGTTCAGTTGCTTAATTATCATTGTATGTGGCTGTGCTTTCCCACTGGTGTGATATTAAATGGCAGTCCACATGAGGTAAATAATGAGAATGAGGAGCTATTGCTGGGTTTCACTATTAGAAATACATGTGCCAAAATGCTCTCTAAACTTGGTGTTCATTTCTATGGTGATGCATTTAGGCATTGCCTGTACAACCAAAGTTGCTGGTGTGCCAGCTGAAGTAGCTCACAATTGGCAATGCACAATTTATTTTATTGTATTTTATTTTCGCATTCATAGCATCACACAAAACCCTCAGGCATCTAGACACTAGTTACAGTAAAGGCAAAGTGACATTCTACAAAGTTCAAGACCACGCAAAAGGGTTACAACATACTGGTGGATCTTGTAAGCATAATCTGGCAGAGCCATGCCTTATGGTATGGCGGCTACTGTAGGAGTACAATTACGCATAAAGGACAAAGTAACGGTAGGTGCACAGTCTGGCAAAGCCACGCCTCATGGTATGGGGGCTACTTCAAGTCTAAAGGTATGCAGGAAAGACAAAATGAGAGTAGGTGCACTGTCTGGCAAAGCTATGCCTCATGGTACGGGTGTTGCTTCAGGTGTACAGATAAGCATAAAGCACAAAATAACGGTAGGTGCGCAGTCTGGTCACCCCATACTTAATGGTGCGAAGGGTTACTTCAGGTGTACAAATAGGCATACAAATAAGTCACGATGGCCATATCGATTGCAAAGCTACACCCAGTGGGCTGAGGGCTACATATACAGGTAGAGTCATAAGTTGGTGGAAAATGGTGTCACCATAGCGAAGAGGTTACAGCGATAGCATATATTTGGGCAGTAATCAAATACTGAACGGCTTAAAGGGATGGTTACAGATGCAGCTGGGTAAACACGTTGCAGACACACTCCTTTACCGATCCTCAAAATGGGTAACTGTATGATTGTGTCAAGAATGTGATTACTTAAATGGGGCACAATAGTAGATGTAGGGGTAAACAAGACATGGCAAATCTGCAGCTTTTATTTGTGTCACAAGTGCCCCTGTAAGTACAGTCATCAACGTGTGATTCCTAAATCAGGGCCTATTGATGTTTTTCATCCCTCACAAAAGTAAATCCCATATGTAAAATGGTGTGAACAGTCATCAAGCGGAAACAGGTACTACCAGGCACAGTGTAGCAGATTGGCATATCCATATAAGTGGCTTTGTCCTCTCCACCCTGCATCTCAAACCCAAAACTGAAATCAGGAGATGACATAATGAAGCATTTCTGTTTATGGATGAAGCATTATCCCCATTTTGCTTTTCATTACATTAGAAACACAATAAAATATAAAATTCACAACGATAAGTATACGTCAAAAGGTAAACATAGCATAAAAAAAGAATATCTATGGACTGGGAAGTAAAATGTGGTGTTGGATCTCAAGGGGCTTCAAATTTGCACTGGTCCAGCATTGATATGATATGATGTGGCATTTATAATGCGCCTATGCACAAGTGTTTCAAGGCGCGACGAGGCAAGGGAGGGGAACAGAGGGAAGACAGAGACAACGATCTTACTAGGACAGGTGACATTGAGATTGCACAAGTGCAGGGAAGGGGAGAAGGGCAAAGTGCGGGGGGAAGTGGATGGTGCAGTTTAGTGCATAGGATAAACAGTAAAAAAATAAAGACAATAAAAAAGAAGTGCGGCCAGCTGGTGACAAGTGCAAGGGTAAGCGCAGACATCAGTTGTCAAGTGCAGGTCGGGGGCTGTAGGGATACAGAAACAGTCCCCAAGTGCAAGGGTTGCCAGGGGGGCAGTGCAGGAGTGAAACTGGTGGGGAGGTGACCTGGGCCCAAGATCAGAGCGTAGCCAGGTAACCTGTGCAGTTTCAGTTTCAGCCAGGAGATCAGCAGGGCAGAGGAGGAGAGAAAGCAGAAGCAAAGAGGCAGATCTAGAGGTGCTTCCGGAACCAGAGATGGTTCTCCTCAAGTTTCAGAGAGACAGGGAGGCTGTTCCAGAGGGAGGCCCTAGCAGAAGAAAGAGATCTACCACCAAAGTGTTGCTTGGAGAAGTAACTGACCCTGAGGGAGTTGGAGATGGATGAGCGAAGAGCTCGAGAAGGGAGATATTTAGGAAGAGAGAGTTTAAGGTATTGATATTTCAAGTCCCAGAAGGCCTTGTGGAGAATGCAGAGGGTCTTGAACTTAATCCTCACCGCCACTGGGAGCCAGTGCAGAGATTTCAGTCCTGGAGAGATACAATCGATAGGCTTGAGGACAAGGACAAGTTTTGCAGTCCTGTTTTGTATGAGTTGGAGAGGGCAGAGAGTAGAGGCAGGAAGATTTAGAAAGAGGTTGTTGCAGTAGTCCAGCCTAGAGAGAACCGGAGCTCTGGAGACAGTGAGCTACTGGAGGAAGGAGAGGAAAGGAAGAACACATCTGAGGAGGTGCAGCTGGTAGTGTGACTTCTTAGAGATGTCAGAGATATGAGGAGAGAAGGAGAGGGTGGAGTCAAAGATGACACCAAGGATTTTAGCCTCACAGATGGGAGCAGGAAGAGGGTCAAGAGAGACCAGCCAGAGAGTGACAGGAAAGAAGGGAGCCTGTGTGCCGATGAGGAGAATCTCGGTCTTACACATTGATACACAGGGGGCAACAGCTTTGGCCCAATCACATTGCGAGCAACAACATGAAATACATTAGACTACTAAAAATACATTTAAAACCTCTTTTGTTGGTGGTTTAATTTGACCCAGCTGCCATAAACCGCTCATCATTTGCAGATATGTGCCCCCAACCTCTTTGCTACACAGTGCTCTCTGCATGAAGCCTATACAGACTTAGGTAAAGTTGAACAGAGAGAGTTAATAGGAGGGATGGACTTCTGTTCAGCCACATCAACAATGGTCACTTTATAAGACAACGGGTCCTATCATGAGGCAAAACTGACATAAGGACCTAAAAGATTAGCAGAGTTGTGACAACTGTTAGGGCATGTAGAGGGATGCAGTCTTGGATGCTGCTTCTTTGTCTGCCTTATACTATCTATCTAAACTGATGAACCTTGAGTTAACTATTTCAGCAAGTCTCTTTGCAATTTGAATAATGGAAAATACTTTGCTGTCATAATCCCTAAATAAATATAAATCAATAACATTATTTACATTTCTTACTTTAACTCAGATATAATGAGCAGCTCCAACGGCTCTAATGGGAAAGGAGCAGATATGTTCCTTCATAATTCAGTTAACCCATGAAAGGCTCTTGCTTTAAGATTCAAGGATCCACTTTAACCTGGCCAAATCGTACTTTTCATTTAGTTGGAATACATTGCGCTTTATGGAATGTTTGGCCCGCCATTTCAAATGCTACACTGATTGTAGATTTTATTATTATTTATAATATGTGTATATGTATTGGCTTACCCATGACTATTTCATCAAGCCTAGTTCCTAACAGTTACTCCACTTTACAGGTCAACAGAGAAATAATTAAATTCAACATTTATTTAATGATTAATTTACCACATTACAAGGTTTCTATATTCAATTTTTTAAAGCTAACAAATATTTGACTTTCAATTAGTTTGGAAACACATTAGCAGTTAATGTGGTAGTGAGTGCATGCCCACCTGATCCATTTTAGGTTCATGTTTGATCCAATTTCAATGTTTCCAGGTTGAAACTACACTTATTAAACAGAACATGATTCACACTTAAATCAGTTCAGTGACCTATCTGTGCCTCATAACAAAGCTCTATGGCTAGTCTTGCGGGCCATGGGTTAGTTCCGTTTTCTAACCAACGTATAACATCACTATGTAGAAGTTGGAGACCACATAGAGAAGAACGTACAGAAATAGCTGTGAAATAAACAGGCCATCTTGACCCACATTTCTGTTTAGAAACATTCTTGTAAATCCTGACTGACACGTAAACCAAAACATAGGCTAAAGGTACCACAAATTTGAGTTCTCTAAACAAAGATACATTGTGCACAGCAATATCTTACATATGGTTTCCATGGAAGTAAAAAAAAGACAAAAAAAGACATTAGGCCTCATTACAATAGTGGCAGCCACGGTATTAACAGTGCTGGTAAGCCACCGGCACGGTTCATACCGGGCCACCACATTACAAGTTCTGCTCACGGGTTCCGCTCTGCACACCTGGTCAGACCAGGCGTGCAAAGCGGCACCCGCGAGCAGAACTTGTGATTGCACCGGGACCGTTATTAACGGTGCTGGTGCAACCATGCTCCCCATGTCCATTGTGCCCTATGGGGCAGAATGGGGATCGTGAGCCTGGCATTACCGTCTCCCGTGAATGGACAATTACCGGCCCCTTCATCTTGTAATGGGCCGATCATTGCCCAATCGCGGGAGGTGGTGCCGGTAGCAAGCATGGCGTTAGCCGTGTATGCCATACAGGCACTGCTACCGCCATGCTCATAATGAGGCCCATTGAAAACGAATCACAAGTTACAGAAAACACTGTTGCTTTCTTAAAAGTGATATAACAATAATTCACTCATCTCAAAAAACAAGGCCTAGGTCTCATCGGAAAATAACTTTGCCAGATAAGAAGGCCCCAGTGCCTGCATACAAATAACAGCCATCTTCATTAGTTGAAGATTGAAAATAAAAATATGTGCTTTGATGGAAATGCTGTCTCCCTTATAAGTGCTTCACCAGATTTGCAGTGTATAGTACATAGCAATAAATTGCATAATCTTACGCCACTTCTAATGGAGGTGGCAGGATCCCTCAGGAATCGAACAACTAGCGTGAAGATGCTCCATGTTCATCAACATCTGACATCCTGAGTTAACAATTGCTGATTGCTTCTCCTGGGGAAGGAAAAGTGAACCTGCACAGTAAGTCCTAGTCTCTAAAATTACTAATTTGTTCTTTAATAATGACTTTCCCGCAAAATCAAAAGATGGGTGCTCCCCAAATTGAGGGGAATATGCAGTGTGTCAGCGTTTGCTTGTCAACGAAATAGAAGCCTGCAAACAGCAACCTGCTAAGGAGGCTTAGTCCTCATGTCCATTTATGCTGTAAATCCCTATCATCTGTAAACTCCAGAAGAGTTGAGATACAATGGACATTGTGAAAAATTAACATTCAGGGCCAGGTCCCTACCACACAAATAAAGCCATATTATCTGAAATACCCATAGAAAATAAGTACTTACTTTAAATGAGGGAGTGCAAACTGGACAGCAAAGTCTCGGCTCCAAATTGGAACAAAAGACCTTTCAACTTTCCATTTTCAGTCAACAAAAAGGGAGTTGGTCTACAGTCTACATAGGCTTCATTCACCCTTTCCCTTCTTTAATATACTCCAAGATGGGACAATCTCAAAGCTTTGCAGACTCTGTGTACCAGAAGCAGGACCTGTAAATGGAAACAACCATCATAGCAGATTTGTAGGAGCCCCCTGACTTGATGACTTAGAATGAGTGCAGGGATCCAGCCTACTGGCCTGCATGTCAAGGTCAACCATGACGAATACAAAAGTGAAACATGTTCATGCCAAATTGCCTCTGCATGTGCCTACGAGCAGATTACAAGTATGCAATGCTCCACTGCAGAACATCAAACAAGAGAGCCGAGGAAAACAAAGATATATCAATGTGAAATTATAGCTCAATACAAAAAAATAACAACTTACATCTGGTGTAGTTCCTGCATACCGGGAAGCAGATAGGGGCCCATTTTGACAGAATGGAGCATTAGAAGAAAGTGTAAGCACAAGGCATTTTGGCTGTATGCTTTAACGGTGTGTTGCATCCCATGTGCGTGCCTTTCCTATGTGAAGGAGGGCAGCAAAGCAGAGTTGACATATCTGCTTTGCATTCCTCTGTTTTGGAAGAGCACCCGGTTTTACACCTGCAAGCGATTTCACGCAGGCATAAAACCGAAGGATCTCTATGGAATATGCCTTGCATTTATACCTGATAAATAGAAGAGGATTCCATAGGAATCCATTATAAAACATAGGCTGCAAAGCGTAATTTGCAAGCAACATTTTAGTTCTCAAAAAGTAAGGAGTAAAAGTAAAACTTAAAGGTGATTTTGCTTTGATTTAATTTTCATAGTTGAAAATGCATACAGGGGACCCAACAGCACATAGGTGCAAACTTTGGTGGTTGCCTACATGCATTTTGGATTTTATTGAGCGTTACCCCCATAGCATTATGGGTGAATGATCAAGAAATGTAGCTGTCAAAAGGAGGGTCTAAAAACCCTCATCAAATTTAAGAGTTGCCTGATTCTTCGACATGACTAACTCTCATGTGTTAGAAATTTGTTAAGGAAGAGGATCAAATCAGTAATGTTTGTTTATAAAAACATGCAAAAGAGTTGCAGTGCTTATTTTGTCACTGGGTCGACCCGGAAAGATTTCCGTAAGAAAGGAGCATGAAAGCACACTTTAACAAACTTTGTTTCTAGCTTGCTTTTGAAAACAGGGCACTCTTTAGAATCCACCACATTTTCCTCTTAGAAACTGTCCCTCTAACATAGAAAGATCATCTCTTAATTAGACATCAGTGACATTTGCATTTTGTGTGTCTAAAGAGTTCATAATCTAAAATTAAATCAATGAAGGCATCTACAAAACCTCTGATATGTAGTAGCTCTTCTGGAATTCTCACCAAACATTGTGAAAAAACAAACTACCCATCTCTAAGATATGACCGAGAACAAGATAAACAGACTTCACAAAAAGGCATACAAAGAGTAAGTACAAAATAAGGGATTGTCATATTGTCATTGTTCCTAAAGGATCAAGTATATGGCATTGAGGAGGCTGCTGGTCACGTGACCAATCCCTGCCACTCAGTTCCACCGCCAACTGCCTGTTTTCGCGCCTTTCAGCCAGCTACTTAAGGACTCCAGGACATCTGCAGGAAGACAGCATTGAGGAGGCTGCTGGTCATGTGCCCTAAGCCCCACCCACCTGATTTTCCCTGCCCCTTACTTTCCTTATTAACTCATCGATCAAGGCAGTCTCTCGCCAGGCTTTCCAAAGTGAAGGGCAGACGAAGAAAAGGGGGATTCCTGTTTGGACCTGAAGGACCGTGAGGATCCAGGACTAGAACCCCTGCTCCTCTAATATCAGGAAAGCTCTCACAGATATGTGTTTCACTCCTCTCTCTGAACAGCCCATTCCCACCATCACCGCTCATTGCCAACCATGCTACCCACCAGCAACATCATGGACACTGCATCGCAGCAATATCACTCTAGTCACCATAGATGCCAAAAGCACTCCATCATGCCCTACAATACAACGTATGCTTGCCAATGTCCACTCACAAATCGACTAAACAGCTGACATCATCAACCTCATCAACACACATGATTTACACAACATTTTCATTAGTGAGACCTGGATGACATCCATGTCCACTCACATCCTAGATGTCCTCATGCCCAACGGCTACAGTATTTTACAACAAGACCATCCCATCCAAACAAGGTTGGCAGAGACCTTGCCATCATTCACAAGGTATCATGGCCATGCACCCAACTGGACGTCGCCAACATTGTCTCTATTGAAGGTCTTTCCTGCCATTTCCCACTTTACACAATGGACAGTGTCACTGTACACCTCTTCTACAAACCACCCAACCCCAACACCTCCTCATTGAAGACTTCATGGACTTGGTCACCATCATGTCTCTCACACATGCCAACATTTTCCTCTGTGACTTCAACATCCCTGGAAACCCAACAAACAAGTCAATGAAATAATATCTCCACTGCCTACTCAACACTCGAACCTCATGTAGCACACGAAGACCAAACTCACAGTAAATGTCACATCCTTGACCTCATCATAACTGTTGTTTCCACACTCTATCACAGCTCTCCAATGCAGCTCAACTGGTCAGACCATCTGGCCATCCCCTTTTACAATAGTCATAGCACACCAGTCAAGCATACCCATAAAAAACCCTGCAAACAAGCCTTCTGATCATTCAAGTACTTCCCAGTGGAAGCTCTCACAGAAGACCTCATCAAGCTCCACTTCACATGGGCTGATTTACCTCTGACTCACCAGGAATGTGACTCACTCCTGCAAGAACTCAACACCACCCTCACAACCAACATCAACAATTAAACTACACACACTCAAGCCTAAACCTTCTGCACCCTGGTAAACTCAAGGAATCAACTTCAACAAACAAACCATCACACAACAAGAAAAGACAGGGTAAAATTCCTGCAGCACATCCAAAATCACCCTGGTCATGGAATTTTGTGCTACACTGAGTCGACTGATCATCACTGCCAAGGTCAACTATTTCAAAATACCATAGCCAAGGCCAACAATGAAAGCAGAGAGCCCTGTTCAAAGCTGTTAAGCACTTCATCAACCCTCCGCCCGACCCACCCAAACCATACTGAATCGAGAAAGCCACTGCCATTAACTCGTTCTTCATCAATAAAATCAGCATAATCTGCAAAACATCACTACAACTGACAGCCCACTATACATCCCATCTCTCAAAACCACAAGCACTTGAACAACATTTAAGATACTCACTGTGGAAGACCATATTGCAGGATCATGTGTGGACAACATCCTTTATGCCTCTGTACTCAAGACACCTCTGACTGAAGCACTCCTTACTCACCCGTCAATCATCAACAGCTCCCTAACTCAAGGCATTTTCCCCTTGATCCCCTAGCCCGTATAAATCCTCCTGATTCTCAAGAAACAAACACTGAATCCTGAAGACCTCAGCAACTACCACCCCATCGCCGATCTTTCCTTCCTAGGTAAGATACTTGAGAAAGCAGTAGCCATGCAGCTCCTCTAACACATTGAAGCCAACAAACTCCTTAAGTCTTACTAATCTGGCCCCAGATGCAGCACAAAAGCAGCTATCAAGGTGATTGGCAATCCTCCTTAAAATCCTTGATGATGTCCATATTTGACTGCTGGTTCACATGACTTCTCAGCAATATTTGACAGAGTAACCCACCAGACACTCACCAACAATCTACATTGCTGCTTGGGCATCATTGAGATCATCGTCGGCTGGTTGAAATTGTACCTTTCTAATCACTACGATTTTTTGTAAATGGATAAATCCAGATCACCAACTTTAACCATTTCCTTTGGAGTTCCGCAAGGATCCATCCTCTCCCCCTTTTTCTTCAATCTTTGCATGAAGGCAGGTGGAACTCTCCTTGCTCCATACAAAATCCACATATATCAATATACAGATGACACACAGCTCTACCTCAAGATATCCTCAATCAAAGACATCCATAGATTCATGGACAGCCCCTCATTGATCCAGTCATAGACGACCAGTGCTTACCTGAAACTCAACCCATTCAGGACTGAATTCCTGCTGCTGACCCACATCACCAAAACACCCAGACATCCAGACCTGGCTGTCTGCTATGCATCTTGAGGCTTTCACACTCCAGCTGACCACCTGTTTTGTTAAACATGTCAGGGAAGATGCAAACGCAAACACCTTTGTACCAACTTTCTCTCCTGTGTAAAATCAAGCCCTCCATATCAGTAAACAACTTCAGATCTGCTATCGTCCAAGGCTTTGTCCTCTCCCACCTGGATGGTGGCAATGCACTTGGCAAGTACCCTGACTCCCCCGAGATGTGCCATGCATACTGCAGCAAGAGTCATCAAAGGACTCTGCAAATTCGACCACATCATCCGACCCTCAGCAAACTGCACAGGCTCCCGGTGCAAGCCCTTATCATTTTCAAATCCTGTTGCATCGTATACAAAGCTGTCACTCTGAAGCCCCCAATCTACCTCACTGAGAAAGTCAGCATCTTCGGAGGCCTACAATCGACCAGAAATAAAGACATGTGCAGACTTGAATTCTGCCGGTGCAGGAAAGAAATAAAGAGAAGACAGGCCTTCTCTGTCTATGCTCCAAGACTCTGGAACCGCCCCCCATCAACACCCAAATTGCCTACTCACTTTGACAGTTCAGTAAGGAGCTAAAGACCCTTCTCCTCAAGGAATGTCTTCTCCCTAATACCCAGGTCCCTACATCATCCACTCCTCACCTTACCTGAGACTGGGTGATTTGATGCCACACTGTTTCTTCCCTTGGTTACTTGTAGATTCACTGCTGGACATTGCCTTCCCTCCCCTGTTGTTAGATATGCACTCCCCTGTTTCTATGCTCCCTAATCTTATTATTCCCCATTATTGTAAAGTGCTCCTTTGCTTCTCAAACCTAGGCCTCTGCTTGATAAAAAATGTATTATTAATAATAATAATAATAATAATAATAATAATAATAATAATAATAATAATAATAATAATAAAGGTAATACAATCATTTCTTTAAGAGCCAGCATTTTGTTTCCATAAAACATTAATATAGATTGTGCAAAATTGGTGTGTGGCTAATAGGTTCTATTCCTTGATACTCTAGGCTGGATTGATTTTCAGAATGTATTTAAATATTTATACATTCATTGTCCCAATACGGGAACAAAAAAAAAATCACATTCCTGGTTCTCCCTTTCAAGTTATGATCCGTCAAATTTTCTCACTTTATCTTTTCTAATCAAACTGGTTGAAATAACTGTCAACATGTTTAAGACTGAAGTAACTGTGCTCCAATATAAATCAAAATAAGGCGAGTTTGAATTCCAGTCTAGAACAATGTATAATGTAAGCCACCAAGATACACCTAATTCTGTATTGTTATCTGAATTGGTCTTATTTAACAGCACTCCACCAAGTTTTTTTTTTACAATGGCACTGTCTATATGCTTGCTTTATATCTAGTAGAAACCTTTTCCCTTGGTAAAAACTAAGACAATTGTGTTCAATATATATTTTGTGATCTATATGGAAATGGCACTTTGGTAACGTACATCAAATTATTATGGGCTCAAGACACTGGTCCTCATCACGAGTTGGGCGGTAACGCCGGCGCTAAGAGTGCTGGCGTTATTAGCCCTACCGCCAAACCCACCGGCGCTATTAGCGCCAGATCACGGGTTTGGCGGAACGTGTATTGCCCATTCCCCATTGAGCCCATTCAGGAAGTCCCCATTCCCCATTGGGCTCAATGGGGAAATTTTGCGATTTTACCACCGGCAGATGTCATGCCGGTGGTAAACGCGCCGAAAATCGGTAAATTCTCGGCGATTTCCCCCCAGCTCAGAGCTGGGTGGAAATCCGACAAAGCTGTGATTTGGCAGACCCTTAAATGCAGGGGTAACAGCGCTACCGCCGCATTTAAGGGCTATCGCCAAACTCGTGATGACGCCCACTGTGTTGTCACAACCAACAGCTTCACAAAGCCAATTGTAAATATTTCCACATTTAGAAGTATGTTCCTTTGCAGATAAAGTTAAACAAGGCTATTGGTCAGTTCAATGCATTTGTGCCCCAAATATTGAGATGAATATCCACATTAAGTATTACCCTTCTGGAGAATCCTAACTTTCAAATAGTTCTCATCAAACAATTTACCCACTGGTAACCCAATATCTTTTCCCATAGTCTTATCCTCAGTTCAAGGGAGGGGATACCCCAATTAGCTTGATGAATATTTAAGTAAATAAATATATTCATGGCAAAGGCTACCTCTGAAATAGTTCTGACCACACAGGCTCATTACAGGTTTGCTGGTTGCCTGGCAGTAAATCCACCAGTATACCGGCAAACTGAAATACTGATACCGGCACTCGTTCGGCAGTAGTCCGATTGGACTCCATTGGGCATTTTCCATGGGGAATAAAACGGTGATTCTTGCAAGTAAGGTGCCTGCCTTACCTCCAGTTTAGCTGGAGGTAAGTCAGGGACCTCTCCGGGAAACTTGTAGCTGGCCGGTGCAGAAACATGACGGTATATGTTAATACCGGCACGTTAATTCCGCACCGGCCAATTTATAATGAGGCCCTAAAACCTGGTTCAAGGTTGCCCCTTGGCTATGCTAGAAGTAAACATTGGCCCTCATTACGACCCAGGCGGTAAGTTACCGCCTGGGTCGTACCCTTACCACCATGGTGTAAACTATGTTTAAACCATCGTGGATGGCGGATTTACCGCCCCATTCCAAGGTGAGTGTGGCGGTAAATCCCCATTTCCCATTTTACCCTTCCCCATTCCCATTTTTGCCCCATAGGGCATAATGGGAATGGGGAAAGGCGCTAATTACGCCACCGTAAATTACGGTGGCGTAATTAGCACCAAGGTTCCTTTGCGGCATGGGTTTTAACGCCTGCAAAAAGCAGGCGTTAAAATCACCATCCCGCAAAGGGACCTTGGAATCAGGCGTTAAGGGTCGGCGCCGTTTACGGCGCCGTAAACCCCTTAACGCCTGGGTCCTAATGAGGGCCATTATGTCCTATGCATATTATACCAAAAAAAAAAATCTTTCCTATATTTCTCATTAACATAATACATTTTAAATGCTCCAAAAACACTTGATTCTATTGGATTGCATTAAATAAAACAATAGCTTTATGACTCCATTTCAGCTAATGTGATAATTTATTACACACACTTGATGAGCAAAAATGTGTTACAATGCTTTCTGTTATATCATTCATTCACTTATAAAAAAAATATATACACTTTTTTGTAATCTAACAGACCATGTACATATTATTTCCCTGTATGATAAATGATTGTACATGTGTCATATAGGATTTGGTAAGATTATTGTTAACATCTCCTGGTCATTATGACTTTTGCACTCTGTGTCTGCCCCCCTGGGTTTATTAACCACAGAGATTAGGTCCCTAAAGCCATTGCATATGTTATAAACCCTATTGCCAGCACCACACATGCACCTTCGGGCCTAATTGGAAACAGGGCTTCCTCTTTTTTTGTTTTATCTAAACACATTCAATCAGCAGGTGAGTTGCGTGGGTTATTTGAGTTATGTGAGTAGACGGTTGTAAAGCCAGATAACACTGGTAATATGCAGTTTTGATTTTAAATGTTTAATTTATAATTTGATAGAGATAAAGGGAAGCAATTGAAGGGACTGTGTGATATTGCAGATTACATGAGGGCAGGGGGCTGCTTTATTGGGAAGCAAAATCAACATGCATAGTTTCAAGATCAGATACAAATTGGCCATCATAACAAAACTTGCGCAAAGATTTGACCATTTTGTTTCATGAATTACGAGTTGGGTGGTATTCTGGCATTAAATCTGCAGCAATACTGCCCAACGAAATTATTGTTGCCGGCACTTGGTCTGGCGAATTTACTGAAAGATTTCAAGTGGTGGTAGCAGTATTAATCCCTGAGTGCCAGTAACGTAAGCAATTTCCCATTCCACGGAGTCCTTGAAGACTCCATGCAGGGGACTGCTGTAATTACCAGCACTGGAGTTAACGGAGCCTGTAATTCTGTCATTTTTTTGCCGGTCGGGGCAAGATTTACTTCCAGCTCTTGGCTGGAGGAAAATCAATGCCCCCACCGGCAAACTTCTGTTTTATCGGTGTGGTAAAAGTGCCAGTGCTGGAATTGCTGGCCGTTTTACCGGCATTTTCACTGCACGCACAAATTATTGTAATTAGACCCACTGTGTTCTTAAATAATGGGAAAGAAGCTGACAATTCAGAAAACAAACCAGAAAAACAGAAGACAGGGAAATAAAATTGGCAGATGTAAAAGGGTGAGATACAATTAAATAATTTCGGATGAGAGAAAACAGAATAATACAATACAATCAGAGACAAGCCCGGGGTCTGACATGAACTGTAACACCATCTCATCAAATCTATTCAAGTTATTTTACATTAAAGGAAAAACTTCTCATGTCTAGATTTTTTAGGTTCTCCAAATCAGTGGGCTAGGTATCACACAGGCACAACGTCAAAGCCTTCCAACATAACCTCACTCACAGTACAACTAATAGATCTTTACACCAAAAACGTGTGTGATCATCAAAGTCCTGTTAGACAAGTGGCAACATCCAAGCAAAATGGATAAAGAAGTCCCAGACTTGACCGCTCCATCCATGGAAAGTTTTACCCTATCAATCACCTCATTCCAAAGTGCCTATATTTTAGAGCAGGATGACAACCAAAGGTTCTGCCTTGTCCTCTCTTGTATACAGCTTCATTTATTGAAACCAGGGCTGTGTGATTTGCACAGATAACACTAAATTGCAGACACTTTGGTTTTGTTCAATCAGTAAATTGTGTGACCTCTAGTACAGTTTTTAATATCATTAAAGATAGTGCATCTTTTGTTCTCTTCAAGACATGGCTCCAGGTCATACTCCTTGCTTAACCCTTCAATAGTTTTGAGGAGGAGCACAAATATTTCTTCAGCCAGGCTACGTTTAATTAGAGGTCAAGGGCAGTGATGTTGCTCCAGGGCATAGGGCATAATGATAAAGAGTGGCAGGTTGTCATTTTATATTGATGTAAACAGAATTAGACAGTCATTTGGTGAAAATGGAGGATGATGCACTGTTTCAGAAATCAACATGCATGTGAAAGGGCTTTTCAGCCGAGTGTTTGGGTGGGTGAAGATAAGGTACATAGAAAAGTAAAAACATGAGAAACAGGTAGATTATTTGTTTATTTTATTTATTGTACATTTGTAATTGCTTATACATTAAGTATATTTTGTTTCAAAGCGCCCACAGTGCCACAGGAGGGAACAAGGGAACGAAAGGCAAATATAATAACAATGAACAGAAAGAAAGAGGTGGTCCTACTAGACCTTGTGAGCATTCAGTACATGCAAGTGCACAGAGAGAGAAGGGACGAGGGAGGGGGTACGTGCTTGGTAAGAGTGGTCAACTGCCAATGCAACAAGTGCAGGCCTGTGAGACAGCACAGGCTAGTGGGTTCCCAAAGGCAAGTGCTAGGAGTGGGTGGAGGCTGAAGGCGATTGGCGGGGGAGACAGGGCCCAGAAGGACATATAGGGACCCTGGTCACTAATATCAGTGATTGTGGGGATTAACAAGGGAGGGAGAAGGGGATGGAGGAGGTGAAAATGAAAGTCTTGTGGAGCTTCCGTAATTTGAGGAGATCCGGCTTAAGATGGAGAGGAAGAGGGAGACTGTTTCAGAGGAAAAAGCCAGCTGAGGAAAGAGATTGGCCACCAGTTCAATGTTTGAAGATGCGCTTGTCACACAGAGAGTTGGTGCTGGAGAAGCATAAAGGTCTGTAGGGAGAGTATTTGGTGAGAGTCACTTGTAGATAGCATGGTCCCCCAGACAGCTTTATGAATGATGCCGATGCATTTAAATTTGATCCTCGCAGCAACCGGTAGCCAGTGGACAGATTTTAGGGCTGGAGAGATGCGGTCTACCAAGCTTGAGGCCAAAGATAAGTCCTGCAGCCCTATTCTGGATAAACTGGAGTGGAGATAGAGAGGAAGAGGGTAGATTAAGGAAGCAGCTGTTGCAGTAGTCGAGCCTAGAGAGTACCAGAGTTCTAGAGACATTGAACCTCTGGGGGAAAGTGAGGAAAGGAAGCATTCCTTTGAAGATGTGGAGTTGAAAGTGGGCCTTCTTGGCAAGGTCCAGGATGTGAGGGAGGAAGGTAAGAGAGGAGTTGAAGATGACTCCAAGGTTTCTGGCTTCAGATTAAGGAGAAGGGGGAGATCCATAGACGGTGGGCAGAGTGAAGGGAAGAAAGAGGGAGCAGGAGTCCCAATGGGGAGGATCTCAGTCTTGCTGGTGTTGAGGCAGAGATCATTGGAGGCACACCAGGACTGGATGGCAGATAGGCAGTCAGGAATGAGGGAGGAAGTAAGGAGAGGATCAGAGGGAAGTTTGAAAGGGGAGAAAGTGGCAATTAGGTGTGCAAGTGGAGCATGGTAGATGTTAAAGAGCCAGGTGGAAATGTT
The DNA here is from genome assembly GCF_040938575.1 of Ambystoma mexicanum. NCBI lineage: Eukaryota > Metazoa > Chordata > Amphibia > Caudata > Ambystomatidae > Ambystoma > Ambystoma mexicanum. The sequence continues at coordinate 543,884,216 of NC_090936.1, forward strand.
GGAGCCCTGGGGATTACCACAGGTGGAGCTATAGGTAGGAGAGGAGCAAGAGCCCCGGATAACATTGGAGGGATAGTCTGTGAGGAAGGAGGTCAGCCAGTCATCATGGAGACATTTTATGAGGATGGAGTGGTTGACTGTATCAACTGCAGAACAGTGATCAAGTAGAATGAGAACAGATGGAGAGTTAGAGTTAAGAGATGCAAGCAGTTCTTCACAGGTGTTCAGGTGAGCAATTTCTGTGCCTCTGGATGCTCAGAATCCAGATTGATGGTTTTGTAGGCAATTTACAAACTCAGTATGCTGGGTCAGTTGGGGGAAGACCATCTTCTCCAAGAGTTTCCCAGGGAAGGGGGTGATAGAGATGGGGCAGTAGTTACCCAGACAGAGGGGTCAGCAGAGGGTTTTTTCAGGAGCGACTGCACAAGAGAGTGCTTGAGGGAAGAGGGCAAAGACCCAGTAGCAACAGAGTGATTGCAGAAATCAGCAAGGGCAGGGTCAAGAGAGCCGATATTGTCCTTAACATTTCTGGAAGAACAGGGAGACCGTTTCGGAGTAGACCTTCATAAAGCAGACAACTCTAGTGACCTCATCTGATGTCGTAGGAGATAAGGAGTAGAGAAAGGCAGAAGTAGGATGGAAGGCCATAGGTGGCAGTGGGATGGGAGGACGGGAGGGTGAAACGGAAGAGAGAATGGTCAGGATGTCCTGATTGTTTGCAGTGAAGTGTGTGGCCAACGCATTGTAGAGAGCCTGAGAGGGAATAGGCGAGGTGGATACTGCGGAATGGTTGGCTAGTTCCTTGCAGATTTTAAAGAGTTCACCCATGTTGATGGATTCATCAGAGACACGAGCCTGGTTGTGGGCCCTTTTCTTGGAACGAGTGGAGAGTCTGTATTGCCTTTAGAGAAGGCTACAGGCCAGTCTGTGGGAGGGTGTGCCTGAGGTCTGCCACTTCCATTCCACAGCACTGCACTTGCATTTCAGGGCGGCAATTTCAGAATTGTATCAGGTGTTATGCTTGGTGGCATGTTTTGACAGATCCTCATGACTGCGGCAAGAATGTCGAGAGTGTTAGTGATTGCAAACTGGAGGTTGCTGAGAGCAGAGTCAGAGATAGAGTCTGCAGTTGGAGGAGGGAGGAGAAGGTGGACGTAAAAGCAGCAGTTAACACTTGTTTCATCGGATGGATGTCCGTGAACGATGTTGGCAGAGCTGGTGGAGATGCAGTTAGACTGCAGAGAGGACCCAGATAAGAGGAGAGGAGGGAGTGGACTGACCAGGAGAGTGGGGTCTTGAGTGGGGCAGAGAGAAAAAGATCAGTGTGGATCAAGGCATTGAGAGTGTGTCCAGCCAAGTGGGTAGGACCAGAGGGGGAATGGAGAGGGGGAGTGAGGTGCGGAGGTCACGAAAGAGAGTGGACACTGTGATTGAGGAGTCAAGGTGGATGTTGAAGTCACCCAGGAGAAGGAGTTTAGAGGTAGATGTGAGGAGAGAGGAGGAGAAATCAGCCCATTCTGAGAGGAACAGGGTGATAGAGCCAGGTGGCCTGTAGATAGTGTCAATGATCACGGATGAAATGGGAGAGATGACTAGTTTTCAGACCAGGCCTTCCAAGGAGGAGTATGGCTGGGTCGCTATGAGGAAAGAAGGGACCCACTCAGGGAATATCAGGACAACCCCACTGCCTGCATGGTTATGGCGAGGCTTGGAGATTATCTTGTAGCCATGAGGAAGAAGGGAGTCAAAAGCAGTGACTGATCTGGCATTGAACCACATCTCACTAAGAGTGAGGATATTGAGGTCAAGGTCTTCAAGGAGGAGGCAGATGTCAGCAGAGTGTTTGATAGCAGAGCGAGTATTAAGCATGGCTAAGTACAGCAGGTCACAGCCTTTGAAGGTATCATGCCTTTTATTAGATGCCTTTGTGTTCCTGTTTCTTAGAGGTACACAATGCAAAGGGAAATAAGGAATTAAATAAGCTCCTAGTTATGGGGCAGAAGAGATGGCAGGATGAAAGTGAGATAAATACATGTAATCTGTTGGCAATGATGTATGAGACATCATTGTAATCTTTTTAGGCAGAAGCACAGTGAATTTGTAATAGGGTGTAACAGGTTGGCCAAAAGGGTGTGGAGGCTTAGGTAAATTAAAGTGAAACATCATAGATAAATTAAGAAGAATTCAAAATGGTGGTGTAAAATTAATTATTTGATAAGATATGATGCCATGGGAAGAATCACAAGTAGGTATGGGAAAACATAATTGGTAACATTACAAATCAACTGAAAAGTGGACGTTTCAGTAGAATTGTGTTTTGCCCAAATTCATGTGGGGTCCAACAGGGGCATTTAGTTGGGTTGAACTAAAGCTGTCATAAAAGTGCTTAGATGATCACATTTTCTGGTCCATCATGTAGGCAGCAGAGATGGCAGGTTGATAAAAGGTAAAGGAACAGGCTTCCTTTGCGAGAGAGATATGACAATTAAACAGGATTTAGTTGAGCTAGGAGTGGAGCATGAACATTTGGTTCATTTGATCAAGTTATCTGCCTATGGAGCAGAAGGGGAGAGATCTAGATTGCATTTCATGAATGAGCTAGGAGAAACAACACACTGTATACAGGGACATTATTTTCCAGATCAAGTTCTCTGTATCATTAGCAGAAGGGAAGAGATGCAGATTGCATTTTATGAATGGGCCAGTAGAAACACACACTTTATACAGAGGCGTTATTTTCCAGAATAAACAACACATTGGATAGAGGATCAGGTTGTTGAAGGTTCCTGGTCTCCAGCACCACCTTCATCCAGTGAGCCTGAGAATAAAGATGATGATTAGCTATTTTGATTATTATTTAAGTGTGCTTCAGTTAAACATATCTTTCTACACTAAACACTCAATCATAAAATATATACCGCAAAAACCATACAATAAATACCTAAAACTATCCATATCTTATCAGCATCTGTGATTATAACCACATTACCAGGGTGATTCCTAAAATTACACTTCTACCATGCCTATTCCAACACCATTTCGTTAGCATTTAGAATCTTACTTATACCTAAGCATAGCTAGATAATTACAACAGGATGCTAGAGCATTCCAGGTAGCAAGCTCAGAACGCGTCCCCTTGAATACGATCACAGTCCACAACAAAACAAACCTAATGTCGTTCATACAACTTTGCAAATGCAGGAAACTGAGTTAAATATGTCTATTATTCTTAACATCAATTTTACATGAGCGACATATACAATCAAACGTTGCCATACCATGCCAAGGTCCAGTTACAGCAAGAGTCAGGAGATTATTGTACCACATAAGCATTATTATCCTTTGATGTACTGGTGAAGGATAGATGGCCAAATACCTAGCAGGAGTGAGACATGTCCTGTATAACCTCACAAGTGCATGATAGCTCTTTAAAGTGGATACATATTTGTGAGTCTTCATCCAGTCCCATGATCTGGTTTTAAAATTCCCACCCTACCACTCCATAGCCATGCTCCCAATTCGGACAGCATCCAATCTCCTCAAAGTTCTCCTCATAGCGGTTTCAGAAACTCTCTAAAGCACGGCTGAGTTTTCCTTTCATAGCATCACCCAGACATTGCAACAGAGAACACGATGTAGCCGTCATTATCTTTATATATAACATTTCCTCTTTTAACCAGTACCTAGGTATGAATGGAGGTCAGCCCCAACTCTAATTACTTCAACAGGCATCCCTTGCAGAAGTCCGAATATCCTTCTCCATATTAACGCTTCAAGTTTTTTTTAAGCATGCACCATGACTTGCATAGTTGAACTCCAGACCATATGATAGCATAGTGGTATGGGGATGTTTATAAGCCAAACTGACCCCTTCTAAGCTGTAGCCAAATGATTTCCAATGATTAATCACAAGCATCAGGGTCATAGCTCTTGATATCTTACTCACAATTAATTCTGTGCAGTTACCCGTATCCTTGACTGCATGACCTAAATACACATCAGAGGACACTCTTTGTATATTCTCGGAGTCGATATTAATCATTAGCATACAATCTTTATCTCTTCCAATCCTCATATACTTGGTTTTCCCCCAGTTAATTTGAAGGTGATTATCCGTGGCAAACTCATACAAGTTGGCAGCACTTCTTCTTATGCCAACGTAGATGTTGTTAAATACGAGCACATCGTCAGGATATGTTATCCAACTTACAAAGGTTTTCCCAATTTTGGGTGGCAAGTTCTTACCTCCTTCAAGATAGTCAGCCAGATATAGGTTGAAGAGTGCAGGGGCCAGTGTGCACCCCTGCTTCACTATACTTTTCATTACTAAATCCTTAGACAACATTCCCTAACTGTTATGTTCCCCCTTATTCAGGTATCGTATTTATTAAGAAAATACAATAGGTGCATTGGAATACCTCTGGCCTTAAGATTATTCCACAATTTTCCCCTGTTTACTAGATAAAATGCCACCCAAAAATCAACCAATAGGGCATAAAGAGGAGGCTTATTCTACATCCGAGACTCCTCTATTAACGTATTCAAGGCTAATATATTATGAACCGTATAGCAACCAGCCCGGACACCAGTCTGAAAAGGGCATAGCACATTTTTTATCGTTAAACCATTATGTAAGTTCTCTCAATAAGGATGCACCAAGATCTTACACGGGACATCTTATTGTGCCAACAATATATAATTACTTGCTTCATTTCTATTACCCTATTTAAAGCTAGCACCAAAAGGGCCCTCTTCCAGGACTCAGTAATGATACCTGCCTGATTACTGTCTTAAATAATGTATGTAGTATCTCCGGCCAAAACTGCAAATCAATTTGATAACTACATTAGGTAGGCCATCAGGTCCAGGTGCTCTTGACTTATTCAACCTATGAATACATTTAAAAATATCATATTTTGTAATACACATATCCTTCTTATACTTCATATTACAAACCTCCATTGCACTGGATTCAGTACCATATTTAGTCCCCAAAAAGCTCAACCAGACATCCTCACTTATAGGGTTAACAAAAGTGCTGGCACTGTCACCCTTAATAACCCATAGTGGTTCTTTAACCACCTTAATCGACCGCAATGTTCTTCATGACTGTACCCCAATTTATTGACATATATAATTTGTTGCCTAAACTTTCTTTTGGCATTCTGGATTTCCAGGTTAAACACTCCCTTCTCCATCCTACATGCAGTAGTCATATGATTTCTCCCAGTTTGGCAAAAAGGTTCCCATTATTCATTTCATTTGATCAACCACCTCATGTGGGTCAGTCACCATAACCCCCTAAAGAAAATCGTAAAGGGGCAAAGATGCAGCATATCTGCATATCACTTTACTATACCCCCTCTGACCATCCAACCTTTTTAGCCTTATTATCAAACTCTAAGAGGTTCATTCTGAGTCTGCTGGTAACCCGCTGGTGTTACCAGTCGGTTTCCCTCAGATTCACCTTACCATTAACGCCGCCCGATATCCTAGTTTAGGTCACTGCCTCTACAGGCAAAGTTGGAGTGTGCCGGTCCAGTAACAATGCTGGAGCTGGTATCACTGGGCTTTTAACTGGCATTGTTACTGGACCGGCTCTCTCTTAATGACCCCCTTTAAATCACTAATCTTATGTGACAGCCCAACTTCCCTATCCTGCATTACAAATGTAAGGGACACAGGGACGTGGTCGCTAAATTCATTAAAATCCCCACCTAGATGGTTTATATATTGTAGCATTACTGCATTTAAAAAGAAATAATCCGTAGTCGTTGTTACGTCTCCCATTCTCCATGTGAATTTACCAGGCACATCATCTTTTACTCTGCCATTTAGCATCACTATCTCCCAGTCCTCAAGAAACGCTGCTGATTCTCCTTTCCCTGAGACATAACAGTTATCAGAATCACTTCCCAATATTTACTTTGCACTAATTTAGTGCCCAATCACCACAATATCACAAGTTCTATCCAACTTCACTGTGCTCAATACTTCATACAGACAGAACATGTTTTCTGTTTCTCTTTCCCCAAGAGTCTGGAAACATTACACAGCAAAATACTCTTTTTTGTTGGAAATTCTTGAATCTTGATGTCTGCAGCCTGTTGGAAGTGACAGTCCACAGTACATATTTCTATGGGTGGTAAACACGATTTTATACATCCCATAAAAGGCCCTCAGCAGGGTGGCCCTTCATCCCTTTAACAGCTTTCTTATAATAGATTTCATACCCATCCATCCATATTTTAGTCGTAGCCAGAATCCCTGCATGATGAACATTTCTGCATACATCAGAATATCGACTCCCTGTTGCTCTGTATATGCTCAACCATATTAGGGCATCCACGCTAGCCGCAGGGGAAAGAACCCAGACAGCCAGGCCCATTCCTTCCGATGGTCCTTCTTTTGTGAACAATTACCATCAGCCTGCGTGTTAAGTTGTACAATACAACCATATTTCATAGTAGTAATTTTCATGTCCCACTTAGAGGGAATGGCTTTTGGCTCCCTTGGTCATAGATCAATACCGTACCCTAATCTTATGAAATCATGTATGTGTTCTTTCACAGCTTTTGCTGTAATTGGGGGTGGCTAAAGTTATGGCCTAATCCGAGGTTACAGATATTTTGTGATACTGTTGTTCATTTGCCTAGCTCAACTGGAGGGAATATCTTATCTTGGGCAGCTCAGGTGAAGAAAAATTAGCTGTTTTCAATGAGCAAGAGCTATGGAGCCATCATGATTTTTTGAATAACGCTGTGTTAACGAGGGTCAAGATAGTCATTATTTCCCTCAAAAGAGAAACTATGATCGGTTATTGTCATACATTGAGGCTGGCAGATGAGTACCTTGAGAGGAAGTTTATATTCGGCTTTGAGGCATATCTAGGTCATCTTGAGCCATCATATGCGCAAGCCTTATACTTCGACTTCGTTTAGGCACACTGGGGCACGTCTAAAATACAAAATCTTGTGGTTGTGGCAGAAAAGACTTTTGCCCCCTGTGCAACTTGGATGTGGAGACTGTCTGCCACTTTCTATTTTTATGCACACGTCTTAAGAGTTTGAGGGGTCTCTATTTACAATCCATCTTATGGGAGGCTGGCGTAATAACTGTTAATGATACACTGAGGCACCTGACTTCCACCCAAGATCTGGATGTCATTACATCATTGTCTAAGTTCATTTATCAGGCATGGTGCAAAAGACCCAAAACTTGATGTAAAACAGCACACAATTGATTAATAACATACATTGCTTTAATGGAATATCTATATATATTTTGGGTGTTATGCTCATGTTTTCTTCTTTTTCATTTGCAGTAGATCCCTCTTATAACGTCCTTTTAACAACGTGTTTTAAATGAATTTCATAGGTTTTTATTAGTGCAACTTAACCATAACGTCCCTTTAACAAAGTGTTTGTCATTAAATATATATATATATATATATATATATATATATATATATATATATATATATATATATATACATATATATATATATATATATATATATATATATATATATATATATATATATATATATATATATATATATATATATATATATATATATATATATATTACATGGCCACGGCTTGGCCATGGTCAAGTTGCTGTTTCCATAGGAAGAGCACTTTTTGGGTGGCTTATAACTTCGCTCTCCCTGGACGGATCCACACCAAACTTTGCAAAAAAAGTAGTTGGGCCACTCTGAATTCTTTTGCAAAGTTTGGTGAGGATTCGTCCAGGGGGGGCAAAGTTATAGGGGGGGTCCCAAAACTTTTTTTTTTCCCATAGACATAATGGGAAAAAACTTTGCTCACGCCTACAGCCCAAACCGCTGGACGGATTTACACCAAATAAAGCAAAGCACGCTTTCGGGACCAAGCCGCCGCTCCTGCCGCTAATTTGGTGTAAATCCGTCCAATAGTTTTTAAGAAAATGACAAAAATGTAAGTGAAAAAAATTAGTGATATCTGTGTTCGCTTCGCGGACACACTTCCCTGTTCGCTCCGCGGACAGGACGGTGATTGGGCCAGCAGCTTGCTTGATGTCCGCGGACATCTGACGTGCTCTATCATTGGATGCGTGGAAGCGTGCAGTGCGTCTGGCTTCAGAGACGCCCGCCATCTTTGTTCCTCGCATGAGAGGCTTTGTATCCCGCCTGCACAGTAAGTCCCCCACCCCCGCTCATGCCCGTGTCTGTCTCCTGTTCCTCCCACCCCCCGCTCATGTCCGTGTGCCTTTCTCCCTTACGCCCACCCCCCGCTCATGCCCCGCTCGTGCCCCGCTCGTCTCTCCCCACCCGCCGCCCGCTCATGTCCGTGTGTCTCTCCCCACCTGCCGCCCGCTCATGTCCGTATGCCTCTCCCCACCCGCCGCCCACCCCCCGCTCATGTCCGTATGTCTCTCCCCGCCCGCCGCCCACCCCCGCTCATGTCCGTGTGTCTCTCCCCACCCGCCGCCCACCCCCCGCTCATGTCCATATGTCTCTCCCCACCCGCCGCCCACCCCCCGCTCATGTCCGTGTGTCTCCCCCCACCCGCCGCCCACCCCCCGCTCATGTCCGTATGTCTCTCCCCATCCGCCGCCCACCCCCGCTCATGTCCGTATGTCTCTCACCACCTGCCGCCCACACCCCGCTCATGTCCGTGTGTCTCTCCCCCTCCCGCCCACCCCCGCTCATGCCGCGTGTGTCTCTCTCCCTCCCACCCCCCGCTCACCCCCCACCCATGCCCCGTGTGTCTCTCCCCCTCCCGCCCACCCCCCGCTCGTGCCCCGCGTGTCTCTCCCCTTCTCCCAACCCCCGCTCATGCCTTGTGTGTCTGTCTCCCTCCCCCCCACCCCCGCTCTTGCCCCGTGTGTCTGTCTCCCTCCCCCCCACCCCCGCTCTTGCCCTGTGTGTCTGTGCCCCTCCCCCCACCCCCGCTCTTGCCCCATGTGTCTTTCCCCCTCCCACCCGCCGCCCGCTCATGTCCGTATGTCTCTCCCCACCCGCCGCCCACCCCCCGCTCATGTCCGTATGTCTCTCCCCACCCGCCGCCCACCCCCCGCTCATGTCCGTGTGTCTCCCCCCACCCGCCGCCCACCCCCCGCTCATGTCCGTATGTCTCTCCCCACCCGCCGCCCACCCCCGCTCATGTCCGTGTGTCTCTCCCCCTCCCGCCCACCCCCCGCTCATGCCGCGTGTGTCTCTCCCCCTCCCGCCCACCCCCCGCTCAAGCCGCGTGTGTCTCTCTCCCTCCCACCCCCCGCTCACCCCCCACCCATGCCCCGTGTGTCTCTCCCCCTCCTGCCCACCCCCCCGCTCGTGCCCCGCGTGTCTCTCCCCTTCTCCCAACCCCTGCTCATGCCTTGTGTGTCTGTCTCCCTCCCCCCCACCCCCGCTCTTGCCCCGTGTGTCTGTCTCCCTCCCCCCCAGCCCCGCTCTTGCCCCGTGTGTCTGTTCCCCTCCCCCCACCCCAGCTCTTGCCCCATGTGTCTTTCCCCCTCCCGCCCACCCCCGCTCTTGCCCCGTGTGTCTTTACCCTCCCGCCCACCCCCGCTCTTGCCCCCTCCCGCCCACCCCCGCTCTTGCCCCGTGTGTCTTTCCCCCTCCCGCCCACCCCCGCTCTTGCCCCGTGTGTCTTCCCCTCCTGCCCACCCCCGCTCTTGCCCCTTGTGTCTTTCTCCCTTCCGCTCTTGCCCCTTGTGTCTTTCACCCTCCCGCCCACCCCCGCTCTTGCCCCTTGTGTCTTTCACCCTCCCGCCCACCCCCACTCTTGCCCCTTGTGTATTTCACCCTCCCGCTCATGCCCCGTGTGTCTCTCCCTCCCGCCCACCCCCCGCTCATGCCCCGTGTGTCTCTCCCTCCCGCCCCCGCTCATACCCCGTGTGTCTCTCCCTCCCGCCCACCCCCCGCTCATGCCCCGTGTGTCTCTCTCCCTCCCGCCCACCCCCCGTGTGTCTCTCTCCCTCCCCCCACCCCCGCTCATGCCCCGTGTCTCTCTCTTGTTGCCCCCCACCCCCCGCTCATGCCCCGTGTTTGTCTCCTGTTCTCCCCACCCCCTGCTCATGCCCCGTGTCTTTTTCCTGTTCCTCCCACCCCCCGCTCATGCCCCGTGTCTGTCTCCTGTTGCCCCCCACCGCCCCGCTCATGCCCGTGTGTTGTTCCCCCCACCTCCGCTCATGCCCCGTGTCTGTCTCCTGTTCCCCCCACCCCTCGCTCATGCCCCGTGTCTGTCACCTGTTGCCCCCCACCCCCCGCTCATGCCCTGTGTCTGTCTCCTGTTGCCCCTCACCCCCCGCTCATGCCCCGTGTCTCTCCTGTTGCCCCCCACCCCCCGCTCATGCCCCGTGTCTGTCTCCTGTTGCCCCCCACCCCCCCGCTCATGCCCCGTGTCTGTCTCCTGTTGCCCCACACCCCCCGCTCATGTCCCGTGTCTATCTCCTGTTGCCCCCACCCCCCGCTCATGCCCCGTGTCTGTCTCTTGTTGCCCTCCACCCCCGCTCCTGCCCCGTGTCTGTCTCTGTTGTTCCCCCCACCCCCCGCTCATGCCCCGTGTCTGTCTCCTGTTCCCCCCACCCCCTGCTCATGCCCCGTGTCTCTCTCCTGTTGCCCCCCACCCCCCGCTCATGCCCCATGTCTGTCTCCTGTACCCCCCACCGCCCGCTCATGCCCTGTGTCTGTCTCCTGTTGCCCCCCGCTCATACCCTGTGTCTGTCTCCGATTCCCCCCACCCGCTCATGCCCCGTGTCTGTCTCCTGTTGCCCCCCACCCCCCTCTCATGCCCCGTGTCTGTCTCCTGTTCTCCCAACCCCCGCTCATGCTCCGTGCCTGTCTCCTGTTCCCCCCACCCCCTGCTCATGCCCCGTGTCTCTCTCCTGTTGCCCCCCACCCCCCGCTCATGCCCCGTGTCTGTCTCTTTTGTTCCCCCCAGCCCCTGCTCATTCCCCATGTGTCTCTCCCTCCCGCCCACCCCCCGCTCATGCCCCGTGTGTCTCTCCCTCCCGCCCACCCCCCGCTCATGCCCCGCTCATGCCCCGTGTGTCTCTCCCTCCCGCCCACCCCCCAGTCATGCCCCGTGTGTCTCTCTCCCTCCGGCCCACCCCCCATGTGTCTCACTCCCTCCCCCCACCCCTGCTCATGCCCCGTGTCTCTCTCTTGTTGCCCCCCACCCCCCCGCTCATGCCCCGTGTTTGTCTCCTGTTCTCCCCACCCCCTGCTCATGCCCCGTGTCTTTTTCCTGTTCCTCCCACCCCCCGCTCATGCCCCGTGTCTGTCTCCTGTTGCCCCCACCGCCCCGCTCATGCCCGTATGTTGTTCCCCCCACCCCCCGCTCATGCCCCGTGTCTGTCTCCTGTTCCCCCCACCCCTCGCTCATGCCCCGTGTCTGTCTCCTGTTGCCCCTCACCCCCCGCTCATGCACCGTGCCTCTCCTGTTGCCCCCCACCCCCGCTCATGCCCCGTGTCTGTCTCCTGTTGCCCCCCACACCCCCGCTCATGCCCCGTGTCTGTCTCCTGTTGTCCCTCACCCCCGCTCATGTCCTGTGTCTGTCTTCTGTTGCCCCCACCCCCGCTCATGCCCCGTGTCTGTCTCTTGTTCCCCCCCACCCCCTGCTCATGCCCCGTGTCTCTCTCCTGTTGCCCCCCACCCCCTGCTCATGCCCCGTGTCTGTCTCCTGTACCCCCCGCTCATGCTCGTGTCTGTCTCCTGTACCCCCCCACCCCACTGCTCATGCCCCATGTCTGTCTCGTGTTGCCCCCCCTGCTCATGCCCCGTGTCTGTCGCCTGTACCCCCCCACCCCCGCTCATGCCCCGTGTCTGTCTCCTGTACCCCCCAACCCACCCGCTCATGCCCCGTGTCTGTCTCCTGTACCCTCCCACCCCCCCGCTCATGCCCCATGTCTGTCTCCTGTTGCCCCCCCTGCTCATGCCCCGTGTCTGTCTCCTGTTCCCCCCACCCGCTCATGTCCCGTGTCTCTCTCCTGTTGCCCCCCGCTCATGCCCGTGTCTGTCTCCTGTACCCCCCACCCCCCGCTCATGCCGTGTCTCTCTTCTGTTGCCCCCCACCCCCTGCTCATGCCCCGTGTCTGTCTCCTGTACCCCCTCCCACCCCCCGCTCATGCCCCATGTCTCTCTCCTGTTGCCCCCCACTACCCTGCTCATGCCCCGTGTCTGTCTTCTGTACCCCCCACCCCCCGCTCATGCCCCGTGTCTATCTCCTTTTCCACCCACCCCCCGCTCATGCCCCGTGTCTGTCTCCTCTTGCTCCCACCCATGCCCCTTGTCTGTCTCCTGTACCCCCCACTCCGCGCTCATGCCCTGTGTCTGTCTCTTGTTGCCCCCACCCCCCGCTCATGCCCCGTGTCTGTCTCCTGTTGCCCCCCACCTCCCGCTCATGCCCCGTGTCTGTCTCCTGTTGCCCCCCACCCCCTGCTCATGCCCTGTGTCTGTCTCTGTTGTTCCCCCCTCCCCTGCTCATGCCCCGTGCCTCTCTCCTGTTGCCTCCCACCCCCCGCTCATGCCCTGTGTCTGTCTCCTGTACCCCCCACCGCCCGCTCTTGCCCGTGTGTCTGTCTCCCTCCCGCCCACCCTCGCTCTTGCCCCGTGTGTCTGTCTCCCTCCAGCCCACCCCCGCTCTTGCACCCTTTTGTCTGTCTCCCTCCCACCCACCCACCCCCGCTCTTGCCCCGTGTGTCTTTCCCCCTCCCGCCCACCCCCGCTCTTGCCCCGTGTGTCTTTCCCCCTCCCGCCCCGTGTGTCTTTCCCCCTCCCGCCCACCCCCGCTCTCGGCCCGTGTCTCTTTCCCCCTCCCGCCCACCCCCGCTCTCGGCCCATGTCTCTTTCCCCCTCCCGCCCACCCCTGCTCTCGGCCCGTGTCTCTTTCCCCCTCCCGCCCACCCCCGCTCTCGGCCTGTGTCTCTTTCCCCCTCCCGCCCACCCCCGCTCTCGGCCCGTGTCTCTTTCCCCCTCCCGCCCACCCCCGCTCTCGGCCCATGCCTCTTTCCCACTCCCGCCCACCCTGCTCTCGGCCCGTGTCTCTTTCCCCCTCCCGCCCACCCCTGCTCTCGCCCCGTGTCTCTTTCCCCCTCCCGCCCACCCCCGCTCTCGGCCCATGTCTCTTTCCCCCTCCCGCCCACCCCCGCTCTCGGCCCGTGTCTCTTTCCCCCTCCCGCCCACCCCCGCTCTCGCCCTGTGTCTATTTCCCCCTCCCGCCCACCCCCGCTCTCGGCCCGTGTCTCTTTCCCCCTCCCGCCCACCCCCGCTCTCGGCCCGTGCCTCTTTCCCCCTCCCGCCCACCCCCGCTCTCGGCCCGTGTCTCTTTCCCCATCCCGCCCACCCCCGCTCTCGGCCCGTGTCTCTTGCCCCCTCCCACCCACCACCGTGTCTCTTGCCCCCTCCCGCCCACCTCCGCTCTTGCCCCATGTCTTCCCCCCTCCCGCCCATCCCCGCTCTTGCCCTGTGTCTTCCCCCCTCCCGCCCACCCCCGCTCTTGCCCCGTGTCTTTACACCCGCTCTTGCCCCGTGTCTTCCCCCCTCCTGCCCACCCCCGCTCTTGCCCCTTCTGTCTTCCCCCCTCCCGCCCACCCCCACTCTTGTTCCTTGTGTCTCTCCCCCTCCCGCCCACCCCCCGTGTGTCTCTCTCCCTCCCCCCACCCCCGCTCATGCCCTGTGTGTCTCTCCCCTTCACCCACCCCCCGCTCATGCCCCATGTCTGTCTTCTGTTCCCCCCGCTCATGCCCCTTGTCTGCCTCCTGTTCTCTCCACACCCCGCTCATGCCCCATGTCTGTGTCCTGTTCCCCCCACCCCCCGCTCATGCCCCGTGTCTATCTCCTGTTGCCCCCCACCCTCCCGCTCATGCCCCGTGTCTGTCTCCTGTTCCCCCACCCGCTCATGCCCCGTGTCTGTCTCCTGTTCCCCCCACACGCTCATGCCCCGTGTCTCTCTCTTGTTGCCCCCCACACCCCTGCTCATGCCCCGTTTCTTTTTCCTGTTCCTCCCACCCCCCGCTCATGCCCCGTGTCTGTCTCCTGTTGCCTCCCACCGCCCCGCTCATGCCCCATGCCCCGTGTCTGTTCTCCCCACCCCCCGCTCATGCCCCATGTCTGTCTCCTGTTCCCCCACCCCTCGCTCATGCCCCGTGTCTGTCTCCTGTTCCCCCCACCCTCCGCTCATGCCCCGTGTCTGTCTCCTGTTGCCCCCCACCCCCGCTCATGCCCCGTGTCTGTCTCCTGTTGCCCCTCACCCCCCGCTCATGCCCCGTGTCTGTCTCCTGTTGCCCCCCACCCCCCGCTCATGCCTCGTGTCTGTCTCCTGTTGCCCTCCACCCCCCGTTCCTGCCCCGTGTCCGTCTCTGTTGTTCCCCCCACCCCCCGCTCATGCCCCGTGTCTGTCTCCTGTTCCCCCCACCCCCGCTCATGCACCGTGTCTCTCTCCTGTTGCCCCCCACCCCCCGCTCATGCCCCATGTCTCTCTCCTGCCTGTACCCCCCACCGCTCGCTCATGCCCCGTGTCTGTCTCCTGTTGCCCCCCCGCTCATGCCCCCTGTCTGTCTCCGGTTCCCCCCACCCGCTCATGTCCCCTGTCTCTCTCCTGTTGCCCCCCACCCCCCCTCATGCCCCGTGTCTGTCTCCTGTTGCCCCCCACCCCCCTCTCATGCCCCGTGTCTGTCTCCTGTTCGCCCCACCCCCCGCTCATGCTCCGTGTCTGTCTCCTGTTCCCCCCACCCCCTGCTCATGCCCCGTGTCTGTCTCCCTCCCGCCCACCCCCGCTCTTGCCCCGTGTGTCTGTCTCCCTCCCGCCCACCCCCGCTCTTGCACCCTTGTGTCTGTCTCCCTCCTGCCCACCCCCGCTCTTGCCCCGTGTGTCTTTCCCCCTCCCGCCCACCCCCGCTCTTGCCCCGTGTGTCTTTCCCCCTCCCGCCCCGTGTGTCTTTCCCCCTCCCGCCCACCCCCGCTCTCGGCCCGTGTCTCTTTCCCCCTCCCGCCCACCCCCGCTCTCGGCCCATGTCTCTTTCCCCCTCCCGCCCACCCCCGCTCTCGGCCCATGTCTCTTTCCCCCTCCCGCCCACCCCCACTCTCGGCCCGAGTCTCTTTCCCCCTCCCGCCCACCCCCGCTCTCGGCCCGTGCCTCTTTCCCCCTCCCGCCCACCCCGCTCTCGGCCCGTGTCTCTTTCCCCCTCCCGCACACCCCTGCTCTCGGCCCATGTCTCTTTCCCCCTCCCGCCCACCCCCGCTCTCGGCACGTGTCTCTTTCCCCCTCCCGTCCACCCCCGCTCTCGGCCTGTGTCTCTTTCCCCCTCCCGCCCACCCCCGCTCTCGGCCCGTGTCTCTTTCCCCCTCCCGCCCACCCCCGCTCTCGGCCCGTGCCTCTTTCCCCCTCCCGCCCACCCCCGCTCTCGGCCCGTGTCTCTTTCCCCATCCCGCCCACCCCCGCTCTCGGCCCATGTCTCTTGCCCCCTCCCGCTCTTACCCCGTGTCTCTTGCCCCCTCCCACCCACCACCGTGTCTCTTGCCCCTTCCCGCCCACCCCCGCTCTTGCCCCGTGTCTTCCCCCCCTCCCGCCCATCCCCGCTCTTGCCCTGTGTCTTCCCCCCTCCCGCCCACCCCCGCTCTTGCCCCGTGTCTTTACCCCCGCTCTTGCCCCGTGTCTTCCCCCCTCCTGCCCACCCCCGCTCTTGCCCCTTCTGTCTTTCCCCCTCCCGCCCACCCCCACTCTTGTCCCCTGTGTCTCTCCCCCTACCGCCCACCCCCGTGTGTCTCTCTCCCTCCCCCCACCCCCGCTCATGCCCTGTGTGTCTCTCCCCTTCACCCACCCCCCGCTCATGCCCCATGTCTGTCTTCTGTTCCCCCCGCTCATGCCCCTTGTCTGCCTCCTGTTCTCTCCACACCCCGCTCATGCCCCATGTCTGTGTCCTGTTCCCCCCACCCCCCGCTCATGCCCCGTGTCTATCTCCTGTTGCCCCCCACCCTCCCGCTCATGCCCCGTGTCTGTCTCCTGTTCCCCCACACGCTCATGCCCCGTGTCTCTCTCTTGTTGCCCCCCACACCCCCTGCTCATGCCCCGTTTCTTTTTCCTGTTCCTCCCACCCCCCGCTCATGCCCCGTGTCTGTCTCCTGTTGCCCCCCACCGCCCCGCTCATGCCCCATGCCCCGTGTCTGTTCTCCCCAGCCCCCGCTCATGCCCCATGTCTTTCTCCTGTTCCCCCACCGCTCGCTCATGGCCCGTGTCTGTCTCCTGTTCCCCCCACCCTCCGCTCATGCCCCGTGTCTGTCTCCTGTTGCCCCTCACCCCCCGCTCATGCCCTGTGTCTCTCCTGTTGCCCCCACCCCCCGCTCATGCCCCGTGTCTGTCTCCTGTTGCCCCCCGCTCATGCCCCGTGTCTGTCTCCTGTTCCCCCCACCCTCCGCTCATGCCCCGTGTCTGTCTCCTGTTGCCCCTCACCCCCCGCTCATGCCCCGTGTCTCTCCTGTTGCCCCCACCCCCCGCTCATGCCCCGTGTCTGTCTCCTGTTTCCCCCCGCTCATGCCCCGTGTCTGTCTCCTGTTGCCCCCCACCCCCCGCTCATGCCCCGTGTCTGTCTCCTGTTGCCCCTCACCCCCCGCTCATGCCCCGTGTCTGTCTCCTGTTGCCCCCCACCCCCCGCTCATGCCTCGTGTCTGTCTCCTGTTGCCCTCCACCCCCCGCCCCTGCCCCGTGTCTGTCTCTGTTGTTCCCCCCACCCCCCGCTCATGCCCCGTGTCTGTCTCCTGTTCCCCCCACCCCCGCTCATGCCCCGTGTCTCTCTCCTGTTGCCCCCCACCCCCCGCTCATGCCCCATGTCTGTCTCCTGCCTGTACCCCCCACCGCCCGCTCATGCCCCGTGTCTGTCTCCTGTTGCCCCCCGCTTATGCCCCCTGCCTGTCTCCGGTTCCCCCCACCCGCTCATGTCCCCTGTCTCTCTCCTGTTGCCCCCCACCCCCCCCATGCCCCGTGTCTGTCTCCTGTTGCCCCCCACCCCCCTCTCATGCCCTGTGTCTGACTCCTGTTCCCCCCACCCCCCGCTCATGCCCCGTGTCTCTCTCCTGTTGCCCCCCACCCCCTGCTCATGCCCCGTGTCCGTCTCCTGTACCCCCCACCCCCTGCTCATGCTCGTGTCTGTCTCCTGTATCCCCCCACCCCCCCGCTCATGCCCCATGTCTGTCTCCTGTTGCCCCCTGCTCATGCCCCGTGTCTGTCTCCTGTTCCCCCACCCGCTCATGTCCCGTGTCTCTCTCCTGTTGCCCCCCACCCCCCGCTCATGCCCCGTGTCTGTCTCCTGTACCCCCCACCCCCCGCTCATGCCCTGTGTCTCTCTTCTGTTGCCCCCCACCCCCTGTTCATGCCCCGTGTCTCTCTCCTGTTGCCCCCCACCCCCCGCTCATGCCCCATGTCTCTCTCCTGTTGCCCCCCACTACCCCGCTCCTGCCCCGTGTCTGTCTTCTGTACCCCCCACCCCCGCTCATGCCCCATGTCTGTCTCCTGTTCCCCCCACCCCCCGCTCATGCCCCGTGTCTGTCTCCTCTTGCTCCCACCCATGCCCCGTGTCTGTCTCCTGTTGCCCCCACCCCCTGCTCATGCCCCGTGTCTGTCTCCTGTTGCCCCCCACCCTCCGCTCTTGCCCCATGTCTCCCTCGTGTTCCCCCCACCCCCGCTCATGCCCCGTGTTTCCCTCGTGTTACCCCCCGCCCCCCGCTCATGCTCCGTGTCTCCCTCGTGTTCCCCCCACCCCCTGCTCATGCCCCTTGTCTCTCTCCTTTCCTCCCCACCCCCGCTCATGTCCCGTATGTGCCCTGTATCCCCCCGCTCATGCCCTGTGTCTCCCTCGTGTTCCTCCCCACCCGCTGCTCATGCCCCGTGTCTCTCTCGTGTTCCCCCCACCACCGCTCATGCCCTGTGTTTCCTTCCTTTTCCCCCCACCCCCTGCTCATGCCCCATTTGTACGCTGTTCCCTCTCACCCCCCGCTCATGCCCATGTGTCTCCCCTGTGCCCCCCCAACCCCGCTCATGCGTCGTTGTGTTCTTTATACACCCTGCCTTCCCTTTCCATGGTGGCCATATTGGTAAAAGATTTTCCTTCCTACACCGAGACGCCGCAGGCGTCCCGGCGTAGGAAGGAAAATCTTTTTGTTTTTTTACCACCCGGCATTCCCACTTTGAGGACATAAGATGTTAGTGGTCTTCATCTATTGAAAAGGATGTTATGGTCACGTTGTACTAATAAAAACCTTTAAAATTTAGTAAAAGAAAAATGTTACAGGGACGTTATGGTTAAGTTGCACTAATAAAAACCTATGAAATGCAATGAAAAAACTGTGTTAAAGGGACGTTATGGTTAAGTTGCGCTACTTAAAACCTATGAAATTCAGGGAAAAAACTTTGTTAAAGGGACGTTATGGTAAAGTTGCGCTACTAAAAACCTATGAAATTCAGTGAAAAAACATTGTCAAAGGAACGTTATGGTTCCAAGTAAAACCGATAAACCCTTGAAATTCGCCAGTTATGGTAAGCTAAGCAACCATAACTCGCGCCACCACCGTGCACTGCTAAGACTAACACCCAGGACATCAAAGATGACATCACAAATGTCATTGATGACATCACTGATGACATCACATGTCTGGCTCACTCTTTTTTCTTTTGCTGACATATCTAGGCCACATGGTTTTCTTCAGTAACAGTCAGAAACTAAACATTTTATTTTATTTGTAGATGTATCCTTCAAGTAGGTTCTTACAGTAATTCTGTTAGAGTCCAGTCACATCATATGAAACATATACATACGGGAAGACACAAGCTTGAAAGACAGCAATCCTTTTTGTGCATAAAGATAATCAATAGACTTATGAGCACTTTCTGATAGTTCTGTTGTTTTTTTTTTATGGCTGTACTTTCCCTGTGGGTCCAATCACATCAAGTGATACATATACATAGGGTGAATAGCAGCTTTGAAACAGAGCAATCATTTATTTGCATGAAAATAATCAGTTAAGTTATGAATTGTTTCTGCTACTACTTGTGCTTTTTTGCTAACTTCACTTTCCCTGTATTTACCCATATTGGTATGTGTTCTTGTGTCTTTGTGTTTTGTCTATAGTAATGTTTTATTAGCTACGTATTACATATTTCACAGTACACAAAAATCTATTAAGAAAACAATTATCATTTCATTATTCAACATATTAACATTACACATATTATACCTTCATCTTGTACACTGCACACCATGTTATGTTTCTGTATCAGTAGCTTAGTATACTAGATCGAACCCCATAATAGAATGCTATTTATATCAATGCATCGTTCAATGCACTAATTAGGGTATGATATTTATTGCAATGATCCTTGACACTTGTTTCGCAACATTATAATAAGAATCCCTTGTACACATATTTCATGAAAAGTACATACACATGTGATGTCATCAGTGATGTCATCAATGACATTTGTGATGTCATCTTTGATGTCCTGGGTGTTAGTCTTAGCAGTGCACGGTGGTGGCGCGAGTTATGGTTGCTTAGCTTACCATAACTGGCGAATTTCAAGGGTTTTCGGTTTTACTTGGAACCATAACGTTCCTTTGACAAAGTTTTTTCACTGAATTTCATAGGTTTTTAGTAGCGCAACTTTACCATAACGTCCCTTTAACAAAGTTTTTTCCCTGAATTTCATAGGTTTTTAGTAGCGCAACTTAACCATAACGTCCCTTTAACAAAGTTTTTTCATTGAATATATATATATATATATATATATATATATATATATATATATATATCATCTTGGAGATTATGTAACCGATACAACAAAAATGGCATTTGGGAAAATGTATGTCAGTCAATAATTAGGGCTATATTTTATTCTTGACAAAATTGTAGACACAGATTGAATCCATATTAATTAACCACTAAGTGTTCTATTTAACATGCATACTATTTTTAGTTTTGTTATTGTATGAAGAGAAGTATAGTATTAACAGTTGACATTGTCAAACTGAATAATACTTAATAAATTAAAAATGTCATTAAAAAAATCTAGAATATTAACTATAAATGGGGATGAACAGCACACATATGCGGACGGCATCTTATCATCAGCGACAAATTCAATAAACTCAATGTCTCTCATGTTTAAGACTCTGAGGGCTAGGATTAAAGAGAATATTCTCAAATTATGAGACCGATTTAAAGGCTTAAAATGTGTCTCCGGAAACAAGTTAGTTATTGCAAAAGCAGTTCCGATAGTATTGTCCTGGAGTCTGGAGTAGTCGATATCCCCAAACCAGATAGCGCCATATCCTTAGCAGCCGCCGTCAACACCACTTGCTCCCCTGTAGTTGTGGGTAAAACTGTTGCTGCTACATTAATGTATTCCCTCTAGACTGAATGACAACAAGTTCCAAAAGGGGCGTTTGAAGTTTCCTGGGTAATTGCATCTAACCAAACCTCTGCAGGGAAATATGCTGTAATTGTATTACCCACATTATTCTTATCAATACTATTATGTCCCCCAGCACTTTTCTCCAATCATCCAGCCAGGGCATTATCCACAATCCCCAGATCCGCTTTTGTTACTACAAGAGGAGTTCCAGACACCCAAGTGGAACTCACCAAAGTGCTCTGTCACTTCAATACCCTCTGTGACAATATTTAACCATTCAACAACATATCTCACCTTATGCCACAGGTCACAATTGTTTTCCTGAGTTAGGCCTTATACCAATCTTACTGGTGAGCCCCAATGAGCCACTCCACTGCTTCCCTGCTATAACAGCTGTAAATGCACTCATCAGTGCACTCAGCTCAGCGCTCTGTGTGGCTTTGGTGTTTAAATCCACACTACCTGTAGCCTGCATCCCAGGTTAGATAGCCATAGAAAACAGACTAGAAGAACAATAGCAGCCAGCAGTTCAGCTCAGTAACTGCGCTCGTCTCTGTGTGAGTTTGGTGTTTAAATCCACAACACCTGTAGTCTCTGTCTCAGGTTAGGTAGCCACAGAAAACAAACTGGAAGAACAACAGCAGCTCAGCTAAGTAACTGCACCTGTCAGTACACCGGGTGTGGTGCTCTGCACTAGTTTGGTCTGTAAATCCACAAGACCTGTAGCATCCATCCCAGGTTAGGTAACAGACTGGAAGAACAATAGCAGTCAGCAGCTCAGCTCTGTAACTGCACTCATAGGTGTAGTCCATGCAGCGCTGCATGCTGGTGTGATGTTTAAATTCACAACACCTGTAGCCTCCGTCCCAGGTTAGGGTGAAAGGGTGACAGCGCAATTCGAAGTTTTGCACTCAGGGGAAACAAATCCCTCTTACAAATAACACAGAATAAGTAACCAGTTGAAAGGAGGAGGCATGCAGTGATCCCATTCACCCAGGATGCAGAGGATTTGTAAGAGGGATTTGTTTCCTCAGAGTGCCAAACTGAGAATTGCACTGTCACCCTTTCCTTCTGCAGCATCCTTCAAAACTAGAGAAGATGGCCCCTGTAAAAACAAACTGAACAAGAATATAGATCACCTGCTGAGAATACTACTTACTGTAGACAATCTCATTGGAGGTTATGTTATGTTATGATATGTTATTTTGCATTTGTATAGCGCCTTAAGTACCATTGGTATGATCTCAAGGATGTGTACCAGATTTGGGAGTCCTGTCCTGAAGAAGGCAGCAAATGGTCTTTTGCTGAAAGGCAGATACTCTGGGTCAAGCCTGGACTAATCGCAAACATTCATTTTGTGGCTTTTAATCTTTGTCTTCCACCTTCAGAAATATGTAACTAGAATGTTGTCTGAAGAATATTATGTCCCAGCACTTTCCTCTAAAATATTGTCTGTGTGAATACCTGAGTTAAACACTTTCAGAAAATGATGTGAAATGATGCACTATGATGATTGAGACTTATGCTCAAAATTGAATACTCTTGATTAAATCAAGACACCAATAATACACCTAACAATCAGATTATTTTTTTTATGAGATGCCATTATGTATTGCATTCATTTCATATGAAGACATTGCTAAAAAGATGCTAAATGACCACTGGTAGGAACACCCCTTCTGTGTACTATGTATTCTCCCCAGTTCCTACCAATTTAGGGGATATCCCTTCTTCAAATTATAATCTTAACAAATGGCAGAACACCTTCCACACAATCATTTTTAAGCCATTCCAGAAGCAGCTAGCCATGAGAAAATAAAGTCGGTGCTGCTACCAATTGGAGCAGTCCAGTCCCAAATGCTAGACCAAGTCCGTTCTGCACAGAAATACAAGGTACCATTTGTGACCATCACACTTACCACATGCTCCCCACTCTAAAGGACTAACCACTGCTGCTAAGGGAAGTTGATCAAATCCTCAATCCAAGGGAAGGTAATGACAACAAGTTGTTTTATAACAAACAGAACATAGCCTGCCTAAAAAAAGAACAATGGCACGCTCCACAACTGGATTATGGGATCACACCTATAAAACACTTCACCCCATTTAGGAAAAAAGAAGCAGCAAGGTGGTTACACCCCAATCTGAAAAAATCCAACCGGAAACTAAATGAGCACTGAAGATAAGAACATACCAGCCCCAGATCTGGCTCTGAAAAGCAGCAATACAAAGACCAACAAGCTACATTAGGCCAAATGCATCATAACAGTCATCATAACAGTAAGCAACCAGAAGAAAGAAATGTTCTCAATTATCAAGGAGAAGAGAAACCATACTTCTGGGAATATAAACGTTACACCCTACAAACTATGCAGAATCTTTCCTACAAACTATGCAGAATCTTCCCTACAAACTATGCAGAATCGTCTCCATTCATCTAAGAAAAAGCATTGACAATGGTCAGCTGTTCTAATAAAAAGGAACAAGGACTCCCATTTCAAAACATCCCAAAGACAAACTTGCCTCTCGATTCTCTGTCGTCGAAACCTATATGAAGACATCCTTAGCAAGGAAATGCCAGCATTTTTCTATGAACTCCTCAATGGAAACCAGAAATGTTCTGTTACTTATCATGACTGCGTACTGTCAAGAAACCAAGATAGCCAGACTTACAAAAAAGCTTAGGTTTCAAATTAACTGGTTTTTAAAGGAATTGTTACACTACTTGACAAACTAAATAAATTATAATGTGAGAGACTACACTTATTTTCAAGTTCAGCCAATAAACTCTGTAGAATCAACAGTTTGTCTGCATTTCTCACTCCTCATTCCAGGGTTCCCTTGTCGGGGGCCTACAGACTTGTGGGTTTTAAATGTGCCCACACTTATTTATAGGCTTTTTGTTCTGTAGGTTCTCATTGGCTCCAGGGAAACACTTTCTATTCGGCTCTCATGTCCCTGCATGCGGCCACATGTTAGTCAAGTTGATCTGCACTGGTTTGGGTTCGGTCTGATGAAATAAGCCCTAGAACTTCCACCACTAGACTTGCGAAGTAGGCTTCAGTGCAAGGTTTGCTAAATTGTTTCCCTCACATTCCTACTGTGTAGACCTAACTCCATTCACCAACTCCCAACCTCCTGTACCTACTTTATTAGTCCAACTGCTTCATACCTAAGGGGAACTTTCATATTCACCTTCACTCTCCCTTCTCTCTCTTCTACGTCAACATCATGCCACATGCATGTACCTCAAAGCCTCATCCAATCACATTCCTTAACATTAAGGTGTGTCTTCATCCTCCTCACTCTTCTTTGGTCTCCCACGTTCAGTCTCCTCTTCTGTCTCAATATCATCCTGCAGATCCTCTTGTACACATGTTCCTTGCTTGCATACTTCTCTGATGCCTCCTTTCTGTTTGCTACATCTTCCTCATTACTCTTGATATTTCTCCTCTCCAGCTCCTTCTTCCCATCCTCAAGCGGCATCCCTCTGATTCTATGCCTCCTCATTCCTGGTAGTACTAGTTTTCTCCATCTCAAAGTTCTCCTTGTCCTTCTCTTAATTGCCTCTGATTCCTTTCCTCGTCATCTCATCGTGGCCTCCACACTCCTCCTAATATTTCACATTCCCACTTTCTTGTTCACCTTCACCTCATCCTTACTGCTCTTAATACCTCACCTCTCCTCATCCTCATTCATCTTTACCTCCTCCTCACTCCACCCTCTGGTCAATTCTCTACATCCTCCTTCCTCCTCCCAAACACCTTCTATTCTCACGTCCAATAACCTTTTGTAGTGTTCTTCCTCCACCTCCAAGAACCCACATTGGCCCTCATTACGAGGTTGGCAAAATGGGTTTACTGGCACCGGTAATGGTGCCGGTGCTGGTAAACCCATTCCGCCCTATTACGAGGTCTCCTCGCGGGACCCGCAAAGGGCGCTTGGTAAAACCAGGTGTCCTTACCAGGTCCCGTGAGGAGACCAGGGATCTAACAACGGGCCCGTTACTAACGGGCCCGTGGTTAGCTCCTTCCCCATTCCCATTGACCCCTATGGGGGCTCGAATGGGAATGGGGATGGACCGGGTCCGGGTTCCTCAGAGGAGGAATTACCTGGTCCTTCAAGGTTGGGATCGCCCGGTAAGTCCTCATCTGAGGAACCCGGGCCCGGTATGCGGCAAGGAGGCAACCATGCCGCTAATTGCGGCATGGTTACCTCCAACCTCGTAATGAGGGCCATTGTGTATAAAAAAGATGTGCCTTTTATACGGTAGACCGCATTTTGGCGCAGCCGTTTCAATGTGGGCCATTTTGGTGTGCCACTTTGGATACAGAGCCCCTTTTATCGTGGCCAAGTGGCGTGATAGCCAATTCGGGCAAGCCTTTTGGCGTGAGAGTTGTTTGGACTCTGCTGGCATTGCAGCCTATGTGAAAACAGCCCTTGTGCCAAATGGACCCTCTGTGGCTGCCCCAACACCATAATAACTCCAGAGTATTGGAGACCCAATACTGGCAGATATAAAGTAATGCAACACATCTCACAACAATTCCATCATGGGCAACCACGCACAATAACAAAACCAAAAGGCTGAACACTGCATTTCGCCATTCTTTGCTTTTTACAATAGGCAAAACTGTTTTTTATTTTCCTACCGCTCTGAGGACTAATTCTGTGCTCTAATATCTAACTGGCAGTCGGGTGGGCTTTTCCAATTTCTACTAATGGGAGCAGGATGGTTAGATCATATTCCAAGAGGCGCTGCAGCAAAAGTGTCATCCCAATAAAGGTGCCAACTGAGATCGAGCTGAGTTTGAGCAGCCCTCTTCTCCCCATCACCCCGCTCACAAAGGCATTCGGCACAGGAAACCTATCTAGCATTGAAACAAAACCGGTTGACTACGCGTTCGGGATTTCTTATACAATTGCAACACATCAATATAGTTAAAGGCCCTGCGTAAATTAATTCTGCGTTCTTCTACGTTGTTTGCACCACATACACCTGGCAGCATTGGGCTCACCCAAACGGCTCTCTTTTTCTGAACCATCAAAGCCAAGGCAGACAACTTATGAACGCCCTGAGTGAAGCCTGACCCGGAACACCAGATAGATTCATACCTGGACTAGACAACGAGCGCCACTCATTCCCGTTACAGGTGGAGCTGTGCCAAAACATCCTGGTCCCTCCCCTTTGGATTCTAATGGAAAATTGAGTAACTTTGAAAACAAAACACAAACATCTTCTGTTTACAGAGGGTCTACAAGTTGCCATTGACACATGCAACATATCAGGATCTTCTGCGGATCCTTGTCCTCCCAATCTTTACAAATCAATCATGAAATCTCAAGACTTAGTCTCCATCTTCCTATCCCTTCTCAATGACTCCATCAGCACCGTACGTGTCCCAGCTGAGTTGAAATCTTCAAACATCATATTTATTTATTTATTTTTGAAACAGCAAGACCCAAGGGTATCACAGTGTTTTGTACAGTTCACAGGCAGGAGAGAAAGTACAAAAACAGCATAGGCATGATATGATATGATAATTATTCGTATCGCGCTCGTAGACAAGTGTTTCAGAGTGCGAATATGAGGCTTGAGATGGAAATCAGCTGTTACTCATATTTATTGAACAACCAGGTCTTGACTCGTTTTTTGAAGAAGGAGAATGAATGTCAGTTTCTGATGTGAGCAGGCAGGGAGTTCCAGAGTGAAGGTGCTGTGATGCAAAAGCTGACACCGCCGGCTCTTTTGTCCTTGAAGCGGGTTGTGAACAAAGATGCTAGTACTGGATCTGCAATGGACAGTGTTTTGAATTCTACACAAGCTTTAATGGGGAGCCAATGGGATTTGCATCTTGTAGCTGAGATGCAGTCAGAAAATTTGAGGCCAAGGGCAGAGGGAAGTGTTTTATTTTGTAGTAGTTGGAGTTTGGACTTGTTGGCAGCCAAAGTGCCCATGAGTAAGCCATTGCAGTAGTCAGGTTTCATATGGATTAACTCTTGTGAGCGTGTGATGCAGTTGCTCAGTGAGAGAAATGGTCTGCTCAGAGAGATAAGTCTTGCAGTGTAGGCAGCAGATGATGCTAAGGCATTAATCTGTCTGGTCATGTCTAGGTCTGCTTCAAGGTATACCCCCAATGTATTTATTTGTTTAAGAACAGGGATGGTCGTGCCATCAATACAAAAGGAGGAAAAGGTAGCGTCCAGATGTCTAAGTCAGTGTGATGAGGCGATGATGAGGAGCTCAGTTTTTTCCTCATTCAGGTATACGTTGTGAGTGACCATCCAGTTTTGGATTGTGCTGTAAACTGCATTGATTTTGATGGTGTCATCGATGTGATCACCCGTGATAGGGATGAATCTTTGTGTGTCATCCGCAAAATTTGTGTAGATGATCTCCCTGGATTCAAGGAGATTGAAAAGGGGTTTTGTGTATGTGTTATACAGAGTAGGAGAGACAGAGGAGCCTTGTGGTATGCTTAGCGGCGCAGGGATAGGACCAGCTGCAGATTCCACAATGAATTCTCGCGTGGTGCAACCACTGAGAAAGGATTTGATCCATGAGGTGGCCTCCGGTGTGAAGTGAAAGTGATGGCTGAGGTGGTAGCAAAGGATGTTATGGTCGACTAGGTCGAACACCGATATCTAGCAGGAGGAGGATAGCTAGTTTACTGGAGTCACGGATTGAGTCCATTTGTATTGTTAAGTCAAGTAGAGCGGTTTCTGTGCTGTGCAAGGGCAGAAGCCAGGCTTCCTTTTGCTAAGTAGGTAGGTGGTTCAGCTCCAGGAACTGTTGCACTTGGGTATAGGCTAGACAGTCCAGGATTTAAAGTAGGAACGGTAAAGTAGTTATGGGGTGATAGTTGGTGGGGATGGAGGGGTCGAGGGATTTTTTTTAAAAAAAGAGCTGTGACCCAGGCTGATTTGATGTTAGAGGGCACCAACCCAGCCAGGATTGATGCATTGGCAAACTCGGTGATGATGGGGGTAAGAGCAGGAGCACAGAGCTTCACTATGTGTTCTTGGCAAGAGTCTCCTTTACAGTCAGAGGGTTTTAGTGCTCTAATCGTGGAAGCTACCTGCTCTCGTGTGTCTTGGCTAAATGCAAAGAAACCCCCTCTTTGCATTTCCTCCCCTGATTCCTCTTGATCCGGATGTCCTCCCCAGCAGGGCCCATATAGGGGGTGTGGGTCCACCTGGGGTGGACATCTGAATCAGGTATGGGTGGTTTGCTAGCAAGCAGGTTTTTTTGCCACTTATCTTGGTGAGTACAGACTCAATTATTTGAGAGAGGGAATTTTGTATCATGGTACACCAATCTGTGTCAGTGTGCATGCCCGTGATAGGGGGCTAGGAGCTTCGAGTTCTCTGATGATCACAAATAGTTCTCTACTGTTGGAGCTTGCTTTGGTAATTCTGTCATGTAGCTGTTTGATTTACAGGTAAAGAACACTCTCTTATAGATACAGGCCACTGCGACGAGTGCCATGCAGTTCTTTGGGCAGGGATGTTTTTTGCATAGGTGTTGCTTAAAATGTCCAGAGCTTGCTCATATGACCCAGCCAGATACTGCCTCATTTCAAATACATTGTTCATTTGGAAACATTCATATATCATCAACTCTGGGATTTTATTGAATCAAACCAACTTCTGAATGAGCCACAGCACAGATATAGAGGTTTAGCAGTATAGAATCGGCTCTGTGCTCCATCTGGGATACACCTAAAAACAATGCAGATGAAAACTGTGCTCTCATCCTGCTAGACATCTCAACCGCTTTTTACACCATCAGTCACAAGATCCTAAAAGACTGGAAGATATTGGTATTACAGAAACAGATCTTCACTGGATCACGCCCTTCATAAAAAAGAACCGAAACCACTAACTTGGGCCTCACATTTCAGGCCTCATTCAATTGCTTGCAGAGTACCCCAAAGATCAACACTCTCATCTTTACTTTTAAAAATCTACAGGACACCCCTAGTAGACATCATCAATAAATATGGTATCTCCTGCTATAACTACACGGATGACACACAAATAATCTACACATTTGGGAACCACCCATCACTAAATGCCCCAGTCATTAAAAACTGCCTTGTGTAGGTGGACACATGGATCATAGTAAACAGACTAAGGGCCTCATTACGAGTTTGGAGGTAGCCATGGCACTAATAGCGCCATGCTGCCTCCATACCCGGGTCCGGGTCCTGTCTGCGTGAATGGGGACTTACCGGGACATTCCGACCTATGCGGACCCGGTAACTCCCCATTCAGTTTACCATT
The DNA here is from genome assembly GCF_040938575.1 of Ambystoma mexicanum. Lineage (NCBI taxonomy): Eukaryota > Metazoa > Chordata > Amphibia > Caudata > Ambystomatidae > Ambystoma > Ambystoma mexicanum. The sequence continues at coordinate 543,912,887 of NC_090936.1, forward strand.
CCCCATTCCCATATAACCCCCTCATATGGCTGAATGGGAATGGGGAAGGTGCTAATAACGGGCCCACAAGTTGCGTGCCCCTTATTAGCTCCAAGGTCCCTTAACGGGACTCGCAGAGAACGGCTGGTCAGACCAGCCGTTCCTGCTGGGACCCGCTAAGGGACCTCGGAATAGGGCGGTAAGGGTTTACCGGCACCGGTCTCCTTACCGGTGCCTGTAAACCCTTACCGCCCACCTCGGAATGAGGCCCTAAATCACAACCCTACCTAAAACAGAACTGATGGTCTCTAATATTACAGGTTCTAAATCCACAACAATCCCTTGGCCTGACGAGATGGGTCTTGCCCAAAACCATCAACCAAAGTGAGGAATCTTGGAATTACAATGGACAACATCCTCCCTCTTGATCCACAGGACAAAGTCATCAGAAGCTGTTTGTCCCAGCGCCACATGTTATGCTGCATCATACCTTATGAAATACTCTTCCACAGGGCCATAGTCATAATTTATGTACTACTTAAACCTAAACTACGTAAACAACCTTCATCTAGGATTCCCATATTTTCTAGGTAGGAAACTTCAAAGAGTTCAGCGGCAAGACTACCTTTCAGAATTAAGAGATTTTAACATATCACACCAACATTTCGTATGCTCTTCTTGCTACCCTTCAAAATAAGGGTTAATTTCAAAATCTTCTGCATCACCCAGAGTTCATTCCACAGAGCGGGCCCTTTCTCCTTCAGAAGTGTGTTTCTACACTACACGATATCAGGTAAAAATAAGGTCCCCATAAATAATGTAACCATACATAATGGCTCCGGGAAAAGCCATTGGTGACATTATATATGGTGACATTATGTATGGGGACGGGTTACGGGGATGGCCCCTGCATGTTCAATGTAATAATGCCTCTGCAAAAAACGGGGACTTTTTTGTCAGGGGACATTTTTGCTGGGACATTATTACATGGAACCCACTACACTACGTCCAGAAAACTTAAGTCCAGGAATCGTGCATTAGTACTAGTACCCTACTTCAACAAGACATGGCAAGGAGGATCCTCTTTTTCATTTTTTTGGCGACAAAACTGTGGAAAACCCTAAGCAAACCTCTAAACTTTGAAGTGAACCTCACAATTTTAAAGAAACATCTCATGACTTGGCATTACAAGCAACGGTTTCGGCTAATTTACAACAAGGAAATCCAGCAAATTAGGAGGAGCAGAATGAATCAATTGAAGATAGTATCTGCTATTAGAAAAGTAAAGAATAAGTACACAAACTGGTCAAAGAGATGGAGGTTTTTGGCCAAAAATGCCCAGGCAAAATATGTCAGAAAACTTAAGAAGCGGTAACACACAAAGAATGTGGAACTTGTTTAAAACAGATAAAAATCTCAAGGCAGAAGGAATCACAAATCTAATCAGTGAGAAAGAATGGAGCAAATGTATAAAGGGTAACTATCGGAATGTCAGAACACTGCCATACAGTCAACCTTATGCGCGTAATGGAAGTATTAGCCTGCAATTTTACAATGATGATGTCATAATATAGCATTAACCCTGAGTTCGAAGGGCTGGAACGGTGGTTATCATATAACAAGGGCACCGGGCTGTTAGCCCCGTTCCAGCCCTTGGAATGTGGGGTTAACGCTATTATTACCCCAGTTTACCAAAGCGGTAACTAAGGATGCAAAAAAAATAAGTATTTGCATTCATTAACTCATTGAATGAAGGAAATACTTAACCAAAATGGCTGCAATGGTTATAGAAAGTGAGGCTCTGTACGGAGCCCCTCTACAATGACCATGGCGGCCGGAAAAAAGGGAAGCTGCTGAGCCAGCGGTGGGTGTCACCACAGACACTATCAGGTAAGTGGAGATGGGAGGAGAGTTAGGGTTTTTTTGCGCACAAAAAAAGAGGGAGAGGGAAGATGGCGGCATCCCACGGCAGGGGACGCTGCCTGTGTGTTCTGTGGAAAGTGGACTGAGATTACAGTTGTCAGCCTGCGATCCACGGAACTTAATTGGCTGTGCCCCCCACCCCGGGTGCTAATGGGCATTAGTCGACTAAACACAAATATAGGGCTTTAGGTCCAGATGGCTTAGTCAATGTGGTGTTAAAAACAAATACTGAAGTCTGGGCTTCAATATTAACATTATTTTTCAAAAACATTGCAAAGGAAGGCATAATAGCTGAATCTTTAACCAGGCAGTCTTAATCTCAATCTATATAAAGAACTCTAGAATTGATCCAACAAACTATAGACTGATTTAATTAAAGGATGACCCATGTAGGCTATTTGTTACTATTATCTTAAGAGAACTAAAATACTGTGTCTCATTACAAGTTTGGCGGTGAGGGAATTCCGTTACTTGTAATTCCGAAGTGCTGGGAATGGTTTTTACAGTTTTGGTTGTATCCCACTGGATTTACTGTCATGATAGCACAAAAATGTTAATGAGGCCCACTGGGTTGAAGGAGCAAAGCTTCTAAACATATTTCAAACCGAATTTCTAATATATGTAATATATGGTGATTTTAGGGGCGCCTTTGATTCAGTGAATATATACCACCTATAACCTAATTTAGTGCAATACGAGTGTGAGATGGAGATTGAGCAGCATGGGTGCCTGTACTGCGAGTATCCCTACCAATATGGGATTCGAACAGGGCTGGGTGCTGGCGCCCATGTTCTTTAATCTATACTTGGCAGACCTGCAAAGGAGGTTAAAAGATGAAAGTGCTGGCCACCCTAAAATCGGAAATATACATGTCATCTGCTCATCCAATGTTAATGATATTGTTTTAGTAGACCATACGTATATCGGGTTACAAAGATCTTTGAGTGAATTGAGTAGTGTAAGGCTTTCAAAGAAGGAAGCGGACATGAAGGTGGCATGGTGGTGTTTATAGACTTTTATATGTGCATAAAAATGCCCTCACTATCCCTATCTTCTAAGAGGGGTTTCCCTGCCTCAAAGTTAAAAGGTCTATTAGAATGTCCATTAAAACAAACTTAACCGTCCTGTGTCACAACTATTTCTATCCCTCACACTACAACTAAAGGTTAATGTAACAGAACATTCCTTCTCCAAGGGATTGGCCCCCATTATGAGTCCGGCGGTAGCCGTACCAGTAAAAAACGGCACAGCTGTCGCCGGAGTAATTTTTTTTCAGCCGTCCGGGAATGGGGACTTATCGTGCATTATGGCCCCGGCAGTCCCGGTAATTGCCCATTGAGGGCACTGGAAAATATTACTCCCCATTCCTATTTGAGTCGCATTGGACTTAATGGGAATGGGAAGGACGGATGCACCGGCACCATTCATGAAATGTGCCGGTGCATCCATCAAAGTCTGCAAGCGGGTGCCGTTCCACCGCCAGGTCAGGCCTGGCGGGCTGAAAGGCACCCACTCGTAGAACTAGGAGTATGCCGGTCCGGTAGCAACGGTGGCGGTAGCTTACTGGTACCGTTGTTATCAGACCGGCATACTTGTAATGAGGCCCACTGTCTCCCGTCTCCTGATCTTTGGATAGCGTTTAAAAGAATGTTCTCTTGCAACAAAAATGTCAAGGGGAATGACTCCCTTCTCCTGGCTGAAAGGTTTCATGCAGTCATTATGAAATTGCTCATCCAGGAGAATGACTCCCTTCTCCTGCTGTAGATCTATACAGTTTCCAAAAAATCAGGTGGAATGACTCTTCCACCGGCACTTCTAGCACAACTCCCAGTTCGGGACCAGGAGAATGACTCCCTTCTCCTGGTATTGCTTGGCACAGTTCACAACAGGGCCAGGGGGAATTACTCCCTTCCCTACCTTTTATGGAGTATGTTACAAGAGATGTATATTTTTCTCCAGGAGAATGTCTCCCTTCTACTGGTGTCTGAAAAGTTCCCTCTCACAATCTTCAGTTTGATTAATTCTTTGCCACTCTGTTTTGTGTTAGCAAAGTCCCAAATCTGGCTTTGTTGATCACTAGGCTGTGTGCCTCCACTGCAATGAGGAAGTTCTCCTTGCTTGCTCAGTCCCCTTTAATGGGGTCCCAGACCCTTCTTTGGTGGTCAGTGGCCTTATTACTGCCACTGCAAAGAGGAAGCTCTCCTTGGATGTTTGGTTTCCAATAGTTGGGAACTCCGACCCTTCTCTGGTGGTCAGTGGGCTTATTATTTCCACTGCGATGAGAAAGCTCTCCTCAGATGCTTATTTTACAATCGTTGGGGTCTCTGACTCATCTCTGGTGGTCAGTGGACTTATTGTCGCCACTGTGATAAGGAAACTCTCCTCAGATGCTTGGTTTGTACTGGATATGTCTCTAACCTGTCTATGGCGGTTAGTGTGCTTATTATCACCACTGTCACTAGGAAGCTCTCCTCGGAAGCTGGGTTTGTACTGGTTAGGGTCTCTGACCCATCTCTGGTGGTTAGTGGGCTTATTGTCACCACTTCAACAAGGAGGTCCTCCTCGGATGCTGGGTATGCAAGTGTTAGGGTCCCCAACCTATCTATCTTCCATCCCTGTGTCTCCTCTGGGTGGCTTACGCCTCCCGTTACCTTTTGAGGCATTTTGACATGCCACCTGGACTTCCTGGGATGGTGGTTCTTCTCTCTTATGCAGTAGGCTTCTCTCTCTGGTTTCCACAGCAACATGGCAGCTCCATGGTAGGTTGCTTGGCTCTTATCTTCTGCTTCGCGTTTGGGTTTGCTACAGCTGGACCCTCGGAGAACTCCTTCTGTGCTTTGCAGGTGTCCTCCTCTCTTCTCCGACTCTTGTTAGCCCACAGCATTTGAAACTCTGCTTGTTTCTGCACCTGTTGCCTCACCCTGCTCGGTTTGATAGGTTTGTTAGTCCATCATCTATACTTATACAATGCTGTCAGTCCCACCGTGGCGGATTATAAAAGTCCTTTATTTCTGTTGATAACTCACTCCTCATGCTTCCTTTGGGGTCTCCTCATGCCATTCCTAGCGCATTCAATTACCTTGCTGTCTCCCTTCTTCATCCAAGTACTTTTGTCTTTGTCTTTATCCCCTGTGTTACAACACTACATAGGTTTACGTCAATAAAATGGTTCTGAACATTAGGGAATGTTGCACAGTGACAATACTCAATGGGCTGTACCCCAGGTGACCGTCCTTGTCCCCAGAGGGGCTGTCCCTCCCCATGAGGTCCTCTTGCATTAAACCACCCCATGGGGGCTATTGGGCAGAGGCTGCACCTCCTTAGCCTCGTTGGAAAAGGGCTCCCCCCATGGCGATAAGTGGCGACACCTTGTGAATTATTACAGTAGGTGTGCTTATGAGAATGTGCTGACCCTTAATTTATATAAAACAAAATATATGTTTTTTTTACAGGAAATAATTATCACAGCACCCATTGTACATCACTGAAGGTCCCTTTGAGCAAGTTGTTGGCTATAACTATTTGGGACTTCAAATGTATGTCTCTAATCGTCATGTGGACTTGCTGGCAGTTAAAAAGAAGGCCAGACTGGTTTTCACAAACATTATAATGAAAATGTCAGATGAGACAAAGGGTGATTTTGTTATATAAACAATACTTTTGCCCTGCTGTTCTATATGGTCTGAAACCCACTGACATATAGCTGGCTGAATATACTTTAGGGTAAATTGTGGAAATACATTGTGGGTCTATCACAATGTGATCGTATGGCAACAAGTAGATTAGAAATCGGCCTAATTTCACTGTCGGTGTAAGCAATATTCAAATGGGGACTGTTGTACATAAAAATTATGAAAAATGAATTGGGTCCACTGCTCAGCCTATTGGGGAGTGTAATAAAGGCAGTAACATTGACTAAGATAAGTGCATTTAAAAAATTGAATGACAAGATATGCAATTCCATAGGGTGGGATCCTGATTGGATGGAGGATTTTACCAACTGAAGCAAAGTTTTAACTATGGCTATGGGATTGGCACATGAATTATGAGCATGAATAGTTAAGCTTATCACACTCCAATCTTAAAATGCAAAGATATTTGCTGATGTTCCTGTTCCCTACTTTGTGAGCCCCTCAGGGGTGCTCAACCCCCAGAGGAGCTTGCATCTCTCACCCCCCCACCCTACCTGGCGAATGCTGCGCATTGAACTCAGCTGCTTGGTCGCTTGTAAGGATACACCACCAAGGGCTTGCTTCATTTGCACCCCCCCATTTTGGGAATTGGAAAGTTGGACAGTATACCAGGAAAGTTGGACAAATGTGGGACGGAATGACAGCAGACCCATATCTTTAGGGCATACAATGACCCCAATTCAAAGCTTTACGGTACAGTCACTTATCACTTACACAACTTCATCACACACCTTCATCAGTTAATGTCAGTTAATGAACTTGAAACACCTTAAGAATTGTATATTTGGACAGTATACCATCAAAATTGTATGCATGTGGAACGGAATGCCACCAGACTCACATGAAACGTTGCACAAAATCGTGACTTATACACAACTTCATCAGTGAATGAACTCCAGTGAATGGAATTAATACGCCTTAGGAATGGCAGTTTGGACAGCATACTATTAAAGTGGCCAAAATGTGTAATGGAATGACACCAGAACCAGGTCAGTAGGATATACCATGAGCCCAATTTAAAGCATTACAAAAAAACAAAAAACGTTACATGAAATCATCACTTATATGCAAATTTATCAGTGAATAAACTTCAAACACCTCAGGAATTGCCAATTTGGACAGCATACCATTAAAGTGGGCTAAATGTGAAATGGAATGACACAAGAATCATGTCTGTAGGACAAACGATGACCAACATTTCAAGCGTTACAACATTTTTTACATAAAAACATTACACAAAATTGTCAGTTATTATTTTATATCATAGGGTAGATGTATTAATTTGGTGTTTTAAGATATGATATAGGAATGTATGTTGATTTGTTTTTTAATAAATAAGAAAAGTTTGTATGAACTATACAACATTGAAGGGGAAAAAAAGCTATTTTTGAAAATCTTGGCCCTACCATCTGTAGGAAACTAATTATGATATGATATGATATGATATGGCATTTATAACACACCTGTACACAAGTGTCTCTAGGCGCGACAAGACAAGGATGGGGTAACAAAAGGAGGACAAAACAACAGGCTTACTAGGCCTTGTGTCATTCAGATCACGCAAGTGAGGGGAAGACAGAAGAGGAGAAGTGCCAGGGGGAGTGGAAGGGGGAAGTGCAGTTAACTGACAAGTGCAGCCAGCGGGTGGCTCATAAGTGCAGATAGAAGGACTGCAGGGTTGCAGATACAGACCCTTAAGTGCTGGGGAGCCTGGAAGCAGTGCAATGGCAACTGGACATGCATGAGCCTGGGCCCGGGTCAGAGGGTGACCAGGTGACCTCTGCATGGAGCAGTTAGATGCATCATCAGGGGAGAGGAAGAGAGAAAGCAGACACAAAAAGGAAGGTCTTGAGATGCTCATGGAACAAGAGGTGATTCTGCACAAGTTTGAGAGAGGCAGGGAGGCTGTTCCAGAGGGAGGCCCCAGCCGAGGATATAGATCTGCCCCCAACTCTGTTTGGAGAAGCTTCTGACCCTCAGAGATTTGGAGGTGGATGAGTGGAGAGCTTGAGAAGGAAGATGTTTCGGATGAGAAAGTTGGAGGCAGAGCGGTCCCTGGCCCCAGAAAGCCTTGTGGATGATGTAGAGGGTCTTGAACTTGAGCCTTGCAGCTATAGTGAGCCATTGAAGAGATTTCAGAGCTGGAAAGATACGATCCCTGCGCTTGAGGCCAAGGACATGTCTCGCAGTCCCATTCTGGATAAGTTGTAAAGGTCGAAGAGTGGAGCCAGGAATATTTAGAAAGAGACTGTGTCAATAGTCCAGCCTAGAGAGGACCAAAGTTCTGGAGAGTGTGAGCTTCTGGGGGAAAGTGAGAAAAGGAAGAATACCTCTGAGGAGGTGCCACTGTTTGTTTGAGTTCTTAGAGACATCAGAGATGTGAGGAGAGAAGAAGAGGGTGAAGTCGAAGATGACACCAAGGTTCTTAGCCTCACAGGAAGGAGCAGGTAGAGGGTCTAGAGTGGGCGGCCAGAGAAAGAGAGAGAGGAAAGGAGGGAGTGGGTGTCCCAATGAAGAGGATCTCAGGCTTACTGGCATTGAGGCAGAGATCATTTGTGACACAACATTCCTGAATTACAGCCAGACAGTCTGGTATGAGAGAAGAAGCAGAGGTGGCTGAGGGGAGCCTGAAAGAGAGCTGGGTGTCATCCTCATAACATTGCAAATTGGAGCAGAATGTAGCGTTGTGGTGGGCAAAAGTTTCCAAAATTACAATTTTTATAACATCATAATTGAAAAATATTTTCTTTTTATATTGACAAACAATGTTTATGTCATTTGTTCAAAATATAGTTATACACCATAAATTCCTGGACATCATTTTCTCCTCTTGCAAACTTTCACACTTACCATAAATATCTCATCTATTTCAGAAAAACATAATCCCATCAATGTCAGTTCTCTTGTATATAAATGTACATCTGTTGTTCAAAGAATAGCTACAATTGCTTTCTCTCAGATCTGAGATTGTTTATGTTCATGTATGATTATCTACGTTTCATGTTTTTCTGAAATAGATGAGATATTTATGGTATGTGTGAAAGTTTGCAAGAGGAGAGACTGATGTCAAGAAATGTATGGTGTATAAGTATATTTTGAACAAAAACATTAACATTTTTTGTCAATATAAAAAGATTTTTTTTTTTTATTATGATGTTATAAAATTTGTAATTTTGGGAAAATATGTTCACTAGCCTCATTTATACCTAGATCCATTGTTTATCCTCATGACAGGGGAAAGGACATCCAGAGTGTTAGAGATAGAGAGATGGAGGTTAGAGCGGGCTGTGTCAGGGTCTGAGCCAGCCAAAGGTGCAGGAGGAGGAGAGAAAGTAGGGGTGTAACCCTCACCTGTCACATGCTTCATGGGTCGTATGACCGAGAAGGTATGTGGCAGTGCTGGAGTCAGCTTGGCCTGCAGGGAAGAGAGAAAGAGGTGGGAAGAAAGGAGAAAGTGATCACTCCAAGAAAGATGAGTGGTGAGAGGGTTAGAGAAGGGGAGGTCTGAGGAGATCAGAACATCCAGGGTGTGTCCTGCAGAGTGAGTGTGGCCTGAGGGAAGAATATAGAGACAGAGAGACAGAGAGAGAGAGAGAGGGATAGAATTGCAGAGGTTGCAAAAGAGTCCTGAAGAAGGGCTGGTAGCATCCAGGTGGATGTTCAAGTCTCTGCGGAGAAGTTGAGAGGCAGGGGCAAGGAGCGAGGAGGAGGGGTCAGCCCACTCGGAGAGGAAGAGGGCAATCTGGCCAGGTAGCCTGGTACATAGTGGCCACAGTGAGAGAGATGCTAGGAGAGGTAGAGAACCTGCAGCGAGGCATTCAAAGGAGGAGTAGTGCTGCATTGGAATGAAAGAAGCAGGGATCCACTCTGAGAATATCAAGGCTACACCTCCACCGGGATAGTCAGTTCTGGGTTTGGAAAGGATCTTGCAGCCATAGGGAAGGAGAGTGCCAAAACGCATGACAGAGCTTGCCGTGAACTAAGTCTCGGTGAGACCGAGTACATCCAAATCAAGGCTTCCAAGAGTGTTTGAAAGATGAATGAGAATTCAGAGTAGCGATCTGGAGCAGGTTGCCACATTTGAAGGACTTCTGGGGACGGGCACAGACCAGAGGTAAACCCTGCAGAAGTGTTGGAGGTGCCCGAGGATGGGCAGAGGATGAAGGACGAGAAGTCAGGGTAGTCAGAGAGGGAGAGGAGAGTGCCAGAGCGGTGGCAGAGGATGGAGGCAACAAGGTGGCCAGGGAAGCAGCAGGGGTCAGAAGAGGTGGCAGAGGAAGGAGGCGGCAGGGGAGGAAAGGAAATTGATAAGGCACGAAAAGCGTCTTTGAAAGAGGAGGAGATTGACCTGAGGGCCCTGTACCAAGATGGTGCATTTAATTTAAGTAGACATTAATGATGGTCTTCGAGGAGTAAAAGGTGGCCAGGATGAGCTCCCACCAGGTGCAACCATTAGTGGGATAAGAGGACAAAGTACAGAGAACAGGGACTATATGGGGGGTCCATAGGCCTTGAGAGGGAAGGACAAAAGAGTATGTCGGTAGGGTGTCTGGAGGAAGCACCGGTATAGGTATCAGCGATAGGGAGGCCTGGGTTGGAGCCCAGGATGTCCTTTTTGAGCTTCTTCCTGGCAGACTTAGTGAGAGCAATAGGATAGTCGATAGAAAAACAGTTAGAAAAGATAGGTGAGACAGGGAGCAGCATAGCAGGTGCAGGGAGGAAGAGAGTGTGGGTAAGGAGAGAAGAGCCCAGGCAGGATATAGGAGGTTGCACATGGGGGGGGCACACATGAGGGAGGCACAGAGGGGGACACAAAAGGGAGGGGGGGCACAACAAAAAACAAGAACAACAGACCTATAAATCAGATTCAGTATAGAACCATCAGAAAGAAAAGAGCACAACAGGGAACCTAGAAGTAGAGAATGCAGATGTAGTACAGAACCAGGCAAAGCACAAATCACAACAGCGAACCTGGAAGTAAAGAATGTAGATGCAATACAGGACCAAAAGCAAAACACAGAGGTCAGCAGTGAAACTAGAAGTGAATAATGCAGGCAATTTCAATGTAATGCCACAAACCGTGGATAGCAACACAATATCAAGAACAGTAGAGAGCAAACACAAAGTCAATACAGTCAACAAGGCACAGAACAAGCCAGGAACATAGAAGTAGAACTCAGGTCATGCAAAGTAATGCCAGAAAGACAGTGGAGCACGAGACAGTGTCAGAATAGTACACAATTGATCGAAGAGGGAAGGACTGAGATGCGAGAGGAAGGAAGCGAAACCCAGGAGGGGAGAATGGAACAGGATGCAGGGACCTATGAGGCAAAGGAGGGCACACGGCTAGAGAAGCAAGGGAGTGCATGCAGCAAAGCTGTGCACATCAAGTTGCGGCCTAAGTATTTGAGCACAGCACAATACAACACACACACATCCGACTTGCCCAAAACGTGGAAATAAGGCTATGTTTTTTAACAGAGCACAAAATAACACACCAGATTCGACTTTCCCAAAAGGGGGGAACAAAGGGTCAGTTTTCTAGCACAGCACAATACAACACACCCAGATTTGATTTTCCTAAAAGGGGGAAAAAAGGCTACGTTTTTGATCACAGCACAATGCAACACACCCAGATTCACTTTTCATAGAAGGAGAAAAAAGGCTACTTTTTCGAGCATGGCACAATACAACACACAAAGATTTGACTTTCCAAAAAGCGGGGAAAAAAGCTATGTTTTTGAGCACAGCACAATACAACACACCCAGATTCGGGTCCTCCTGGTCCAAACCGGTCCAAACAGGAATTGCCTTCAACTAACC